>NC_038254.2:37442364-37532353 GCF_000004515.6 Glycine max | reverse complement strand
GGTGAGAAAAATGTCACTTTTTGTGCTCCTAGGGTGAGAAAAATGTCACCTTGGAGGATGTGATGGTGTTGGAGGGTTTAGCAACTGTTGGTGATCGTGTCTTGACCCCATTTCAAAGCTAGGAAATGATGAAAGTGGAGAAGCAATGGATACATAGAACAGGACAACAACAATCTCCAAGGAGTAAAAAGAGTGGGGTTTATATAAACATTAGCATGGATGGATTGTTGTCAATAGGGGGAGTGAAATTGAGCATGAAACATCCCTTGCAACTTGCTTGGCAATGATTGGCTTCTCTCCTAGTGGCTTGGTTAGAAAGTTTGTTTTCCTTATTGTTGTTGATCTTGCTAGAGAGAATCAGCTTTGTGACCAACAGTTTTATCCAACATATAAAATGATTTTGGTCTATCGAAGAAAACAATAGTTTATTTGACTGGTAGTGAAGAATTGGAATTGTAGTTAACTCTTTGGTCACCCTTTTACTACTTGGTCCAAACTTGGGTGTGGGAGAGATTTACAAATTAGCAAGCATAGCCTAGGCTGACTACGAATGAAGAACCTATGCTATTTAGGTGGAACAAGCTTAATCAATTGAAAATTGCTAGGGGCAATTTTCCTTGGCACCCTTAATCATGTTCAATTTATTGGTAAGTTTAGGTCTTTTAATCCAAAAAAGGAAACTTGGTTACCATGTGAGAGTAATTGGGATAAATGAAAATAGTTTTGGTTGTTATATGCATGAGTATTTCGATGCTTGTTTGCAACAATGTATTATAAAAAAGTACCTACCACATAGAGAGTGGCTATGCAATTTGGAATGCATCAAGATGTTTTAGATTGTGTGATTGCATTCTCTGGCACCAAAGCTATTGCATTGAAAAATTACTGCATACCCAAAATTACTTTAAAAAATTACAAACAATATTACTTGGCAAAAAAGCAGTCTAAAGCTACTCTGTCATCATGTATGAATGTTAGGCCTAAAAAGAAAATATGACATGATCTTGTAATTTTTAATGCCTTGGGTACATTAATGCCTTGGTTTCACATTTGTTATTTGTTATTTTGCCTTACTACAAGAAAAAATGACCTATACCTACGGTCAAAAACTATCACTATAAATAAAAAAATCCTTAGGTAAATGTATGATAGACTTTGTCCTACGGACGTTTCTTCCGTCAACTTTCAGGAGGCGTATAATGACGACTAATTGTCTGTCAATAAAGGTTTTAACTACTATGTATAGTGTGTAGGTAAAAGTCATTAACTTTTACTTACATCTCCTAACTTTAGGTAAATGTCTTTAATATGTACCTATCATCTTCAACTATAGGTAAATATGTTTAACATGAACACCTCTAATAAGAAGACAATTCTAGGGTGCCAATTTGAGAGCCTAACTAGAAAGGCTATGACCTGTTTGGTAACTAGGGATGCACCTTGGCATTGGAATCTGCCCTCCTCAACCTTGCCTTGCTATAACATGAGTGTCCAAGTACTATTTTTCCTTAAATTATTACTAGATGGAAGCTTACCAATCATCATATATGGACACACTTTGCATAGAATCAATATTAGAGAATCTCAAGCCAGAAGCATATCTTTTATTACATTAGAAAGCACAACTGTACAAGAGAAATAGAGAAAATCCTAGCTAATGAACACCATAATAAACTCTACTACTAGTCGCACTCTTCTCATAGTTATCATTAAAGGTATTTACATCGCCTCGCATGTAAGTCTTACCGTCAGAAGCACATAAACACATTATTCCATTAATGCGTCACATGGTACTCTATTTGAAAATGGATCTTTTACTCTATGCCTGCAAGGACTGCTGACCCTTCCACCTGATAGTTCATCGCATCAAATAGACAAAATATATCATAAGATATAAGTCTCAAAGTTCATAAATGGAGAGAGTCACACGGTCAAAATAAGCAAACTAACCATGAATGCTGAAACAAATATTCAAATAAATAATACCACTATTATGTGTAGTGGAGTTTTCCAATTTTTGTACCTAACACTCGATTTTCTTGTTAACCAAGGCCAAAAAGACCACCAAAACGTGACTTGTCAACCACTTGAGAGCCTAACCGAACTTGCTTAGATTATAATTTTGCTCTTAGGAACTTACAATGTTATTACCTCGGTGAAATTTAGTTGCAACTGGCAATCCTAGTTACATAATGGACATTCAACTCTAACTTCTTAAGCTCTAAGATTACCTTCAAAAGTGATATGAAGATTTAAGTTTAAATTAGTCTAACCCATTCATTTTGGACACTACACTTTCCGTTTAGTGAAATTTAGCTGTATGTGTTGGCATTTTGTGAACTCCTATTCTATTGTCTCTGACCTCACATTTTCCCTTTGTACCTAATGCAGTCTCAACTGACATTAACCTTATATTACTGTTGGGACTGATCACTGATTCTCTGTTCTAAACAGATGAAAAGAATATTCTGCAAAGAGAACTGAGAGAAGCACCGGTAATTATATTTAAACTCATGTCATCTCGTTACCTTGAAGAATCCACCCCAGATTTCCTCTTCCTAAGCAGGTACTGCAGTAATCTTATTCTTTGGATTCTCATAGCATCTCAATCCTCCAACTGCTGTAGAGTAGAAACATCCTGTACAATTTACAGAATAACAATGTCAATAGTGAGGGAATACTTACAATCGTGGGGAACAAAAAGAAACAGAACATAGACAACGTCAATGTAAAAATCCTCTTATTATAAATTATCATCATCTTGAAGGGGAGGGAGGAAATGATCCAATCTGGGATCACTTGGAACAAATAGTTGTCAAAATGCTGAGGATTGTGATATGCTGGAACAAAAAGAAACTCACCTCGAGGGAAAGAAGCAAGTGACTTGCCACAAGAACCTTTAAGCAATATAATTTACTTTACTTGTGATATGCTGGAACAAACAGAACATTGAATACAAACCAACAATAGCAGGGGAAGATATAATTTAATTTACTTGTTTGGTGAACAATATATAAAATTTGGTCAAGTCAGACAGCAATATAAATACTAAGTACCAACTAATACAATATCTATGCCTTTTTATATAGCTTTGCATTAGAAAATAATATGTAAATATACTGGGAGTATATTTTATTATTATTATTAAATCATAAATTATGATAAATATTAATTTTATAATTTTAATAATAGATATTTTTAATAGGAAATAATAAATATTTTAAAAGCTATATAAAAAGGGATTTTTAATTAATTGACAACTTAAAAAGAAGTGTAGGTTAAATTTATATATCCATTGCTTTTATCCTCCTCCATGATGTAAATCAAGTTCAATGAAACAATGCAACTATTTGTAATACTATTAATTAACAAATAATATTAAAATAAAAAATAAATATTTTTATTAAAAAGTTACTTTGGGGTAGATTTAGAGGGGTAGTGTAGGCTTTCCAACTTTATAATATCACACATGTACATCTATTAAAGCTGGAATGCATGGGCCAGCCCAACCGTTTCAATGTTGGAATGCAAAGATGATGAAGCTTCACTTTAAAATTTTACTCGGGACCAACATGTTATATTTTGATGCATAAATTCACCCTTATAAAAGTATTCACTCTCGAACAAGAGAATATTATGAACTACTCACTCTGATATGAACCCTCATGGAACAAGGGCTGACTTAGGATCGTCTAGGATTAAACCTTGATGGAAAATGAGGAAATTGATTAAGGTAAGGATGGAAAATAAGGTGGTTAATTTCGTGGGACTTAATCAGGTGGTTCTTGGCATAAAATGGATGAATGGGATGGTAAATGTAGGTTAAGTGGTGGCTGGACAGAAATATAGAAATGGCAATAACTGAAGCTACAGGGCTCCAAATGAGGTGATTCCAAAACGAGGTGAAAGGTCTCGTTTTGAAATTCAATTTAGGCTCAAGAATCACTTAATTTGAGTGCGTAAAACGGGAGTTATGGCCACGAGAAAATTCTGGGCAGAGGTGGATTTTCTGGAATTGTGGTTTGAAAGAACAAGGGTGAAGATGAAAGGAAGGAAAGAATCACTCTTTCCAGCGAGGGCAACACACAAAGGTTGTGAAAGTCCTTTGATACAGCCAGGGTGTTCTTGAATCACTCAAGAATTTAGGAGAATCACTCTCACTAGGATAAAAGAGATAAACTCTAATTTTCTGAATAAAACTCAACTTGTGTTTATTGATAAAATGGTTCAGCTTATATAGAAGCTTTACAGCAGATTTTAGTAATGACCCACTAACCTAGAATTAAAATAACTTAATGCCATTAACCTAGGGAATTAAAAAAACTTAATGGCTGAGAATAACTGAAATTTTGGCAACCAAAAGTCACCCCCAACAGCCAACAAGTCAGCCACCATTTGGTCTCCCAAAAGGCTGATGCCTAGGTTGCCAATTGGGCCCTTATTACAACTTGAACTAAACCTAACTAAAGCCCTTTAATTGATTAACCCAAAACATATTTTTGGTCAGCCAACTTTACAAGGATTGGGCCATTATTTAGACAAACTAAACACTCTAAAAATTGAGACAAAGTGGTGTCATTTAGTCCTCCTCCATTTGGACCATGATACAACTCACAACCTTGGACTTTTCTCCTTGAAACTTGGGCTTGTATTCAAATAGTATGGACAGCACTTGTTGAAGAGCTTCCTTGGCTTTCCTTGCTCTAGCCCTTGTCATAGGTCCTCCAAGTCCTTCAAGTGGATCCTTGCCCTTGCTCTTGGTCATGTCCTCATCACACTCTCTTTCATGATAAGCTACATAACTTCTACTATATCATGTATGTCACACTAATTTATTTTTAAGTTTTTTATTTCTCCCTATTGTTTAAATTTAGTCTATCTCAATTTAAATTTGAATTTTGAATTTTAAAATTTGATACATTATATCAATTTGATAGACATACGGATCATATGTATTTATTTAAATAATTTGTTGACAATGTGGTCATAGCTAAAAAATTGCAGAGCTAAAAACTTCTAACTAAATGCTTAGGTGTAACATAAATTGGAAAATCTAAATATTGATACTTACTAGGTATAGTTCAAAATCAGCAGCTGGCCCAATGTTTAATATGTTCAGAGCCTCAGCTTTTGCCAGGTCGTACTATTTAACACTTGCCAAGAACTCGTTGATGCTCTTTCTTGTTTGAACAGAGGCAGCTGCGTCAACCTAATAATCATAAACCTGCTAGATATACAGAACATTCATCCACCAATAAAACTTACAAGTATTCCCATTTATTAGAAAAATCAAATCTAACCTTGTATTCAGACTGCGCTACTTTGGCAATAACTCTTGTTGGATCCTTTGAAGCTCCTTTAGCTCGACAGAAATCAAGGACCTCAAAATTTGTGAGTGCACCAGCATTGCCCTCTAAGCTGTGACAAACCTATTAAACATCAATCATATCCCAATATAAAAGAGAAAGGTTCAATTGAAATTAGTGTATTAATTTTGAAAACAAACAAAAATGGTAGAAACATACATTTTCATCTGTAAGACACCAGAGTGAGAGAAAAGGTAGTTACAAAACAAGAGAGTGTCTCCTTTGCTTCTGCAATAAACCCAGCCCAGTACACAAACAGACAATTATAGAATGAAATTCCCAGTTTTCACAAAATATAACAAATCACACTGCTAATACAGCTTAAACACACATAATTGGGTTGGGGTGGACATCAAGAGCAAAAAAAATTGAGTTGGGTGTGTTTTTCCCTACAAAGAAAAATAGCAATGTTAAAAAATTAGATCAATACATTTAATTTGAGCAACCAAACAAGAATAAAATAGTGAAGACAAAAACTAGTTGTGAAGCTTCTGGTGGTTTGAATTGTGAGTCCAAAGAATCTTCTGGTTTAGCCTTGGAAAAACTGGAATCAGCAATAGGCTTTGCATTGTTAGGCTGAGTTAATGCAGCCACTGTAGCGTCCCTAAATTAATGACTGGTTTAATAGTAATAATTTAAATAACAAAAACCACGGTAAATTTTTTTTTTCTTCTTTTCCCTTTTCATATCTTTCTCTTTTCACCATAACTAGGTTTAGAAGGAAAATCCTCACTACAGAGTCCTGAATGGCCAGTTCACAACTCTATTCGGAGTCATTTCTTTCTTACCACTCATAATCTCTAAACTATTTTGCTGTTTCAAAAGGAAGAATGTACCAGCCATTACTTTAGGTCGTCACATGAAAATAAAAGAATAAAATACGGTCGGTAAACTCTTTTACAAATAAAGTTGGAAATGCTTTCTTTTCGAGTAACAAGACTGATCATAAATATATTCATCATTTAAAGCTGTTCAAAATATGGGAGTTTTACAAAATACAGTGTCATCCAGAGCAAAGGTGTCCATAGTGGTGGCTTCAACCACATGTATACAATCATCAAATTCCTATACATCAGGTCTACCCATACAAAAACAAAAGAGTAAACCTAACAGTCAATCCTAGATACACCCACCCTCAAAAGTATATAAAACTAATCCATGGAACTGTCCACTATGATGAAGAGCCTCCGCTGATCGCCATCTCCCCCGGGCCACTATCCTCCGTAGAGTCTGCCTCAGATGCCGACATGACTTCCTCGGGAGAATCCACCTCAAGAAGTGGATCCTCATCACCCTCTAGAAAGTCAAGGGCATCCACGGCAGGCTCAGGAGGTAGCTCCTCCAGATCCTCCTCGGGGTCTTCCTCGGATGACGTCACCTCGATCACTTGGACTGGCTCCACTAGACGATATGGTGTACGCGTGGGTAGTATCCACTCCACTGTGCGCTGAAGCGTCCGTGCAGGTTCATCTGGATGCACCAATGAAGTAGCCGTGAATCAAATGGTGCCCCGAAATCGGCACCTTGTGTTGCCTTCGAGGGTCTCCCAAACTCCCTCTAGGCACTCCATCTCTACTCGATCACGGATTAGCTGCACCGCCATCACGATCTACAAGAAAGAAAAGAAAGGGGTAGACTTTTTCACAAGAATCTAGCTGCGCTGCACACAATGCGTCTCATAACCACTACATGCAATTAAATGGGGTATTTTAAGGCTTTTCATCTCTGGTAATCGATTACACAGCCTTGGTAATCGATTACCAGAGGCTAAACTTGAATTACACAGCCTCAGGACATGAAATATACAAAAATGCACTGTGTAATCGATTACACATACCTAGTAATCGATTACCAGTGACCCATTCCTCTGTGTAATCGATTACACAGGCTGGTAATCGATTACTAGAGGCTCCCTTATTTTCCTGACTTCGTTTTCAAGCCTGGTAATCGATTACACCCCGTGGTAATCGATTACCAAAGACCATCTTAGCCTCCTGTCTTCATTTTTAAGCATTGTAATCGATTACCCACCCTTGGTAATCGATTACCAGAGGCCATAATCCACATATCACACAAAATTCACAGCTGGCCAGCCACCACAAGCCTCCTTGCTTTGTGGTCTTTGTTCCTTTTATCTGTTGACTGCCAGGAGCTCGCCTGTTTTGGTACATCACAGGTTCTCACTGACCGACTATGCCCGGGTTGGGTCGGGATTGGTCAAGCTTGGTTTTGGGCAATAGCACCCCACCTGACGTCCCCAAGGTCTCCTGACCCCCGCGACATATCTCCAGGTACCACTCTGTGGTCAACAATAAAAGCAGGAAGTTTCACCCTTCAACACTTCCTCATCTCAAGCTTGTAGGATTATGGGGTACCCATCACATGTGGTACTAGGTGGCGGTCGGGCGATGGTGCACAACAAGTTTTCCACATCCACAATGCACGCATAAACCCACCATCCCCTGTTGCCCACCTCCAACTGAGCTCGCGTACTCCCACGTAGCCCATATCCTCGTTTCTCTCAACACCGGGTCCCCATCAATCCTCCCAAGCTTCCACAACATCCGAGCAAAACAACATTCAAACAGCACAAGCTATCACAGCCAAGCAAAACAGAGCAAAGGCAGAAAACTCTGCTCAACACATCAACCAAAATCACAGCTTTTCTCACTTAAAGACCACAGTAACAATTCCTTCTATCCAATTCGTTAACCGTTGGATCGACTCCAAAATTTTACTGGAAGTCTATAGTGCATAAGCCTACATTGTGACCGTTGGGATCTACTAGCAAACATCCAGAATCATTCTGTACTACTCTTTCCACAGCCAACCACACACAAGCATTTTCTGCACCAAGCTAAAATCCTGCTGCACCTATTTTGACAGCAAAATTCTGCATAAGTGCAGATTTCGAAAATCACACTTCCCCTCATCCAATCTTGCTCAAATCAAATCCTACAAGTCCCAAATCATGTATCAAACATGTCTAAACCAAAGCCAAGCTTCAAACCACAACAACACAAAATCTAGGTGTCCAAAACCCCTCAATTCAATGGGTTTTCTAGGTTTGAAAAGTGAAATTTAGAATGGAACAAACTTGAAGCAAACTCTCACCTCACACAAGTCTATACCATCAATTTAGACTTGTTCAAACTGGATTTACACCCAAAATTCCAGCAACTCAAAATTTGACTCTTCAACACCTAATTTTGCCCTAGAAATGGCTCTTGGTTCACTTTGGTCATTAGTATTTCTCTCTAGCACAGCCTAACCTTTCTCACATGTCCTAAATAACATTTCAAGCTAGGGTTAACTCATTTTAACCTCCATTTACCACAGAATCCAGATTTTGCCTTTCAACTCTCAAAGCCTCACTCTTTTTCCACTCACAACACCACATTCTCACTTTCTAACCCTAGGTTAACTCTACCCTTCATCTCTAACAGTTTTCCATGGGCAATTTCAGCATACAAACATCACAAACATCATCACAAAACCCTAAACAGAATGGGTATGTCTAACTCATCCAAACATGGCAATTTCAACAAGCTTTCAACAAGTTTCTTCACAAATAACTATCATGAAGCAGAAAACTAGCAAGACTACCCATCATATCTCCCAAAACCCCATACCCACGAAATTTAAGAGAGAAAGAAGTCCACCCAAACCTGAATTTTCGAAGTCCCACTCGTAGCCACGCACTTCACGACCCCGAAAATGCCCTCCTTTCGCGATTTGGAGCAGAAATGATGGCCAAAGGTTGGAGCTTTGTTGGGGTTTCAATGGAGAATGAGGGAGAAGAAAATGGCAACGTGAGGGAGAGAGGGAGAGAGAAGGCTTCTGCAATTTCTGCTGAGTGAAGAGAGGGAGAGTTGCTTTTTGGTTTTTAAAGGCTTTTTCCTCTTTTCTTATTATTTTATTCAAGCTATGCCACATGTCTCCATTTGAGTGGAGCAAGAAGGGCCCACTTTCTCTTTTGACTGTGACCCATACTCAGCCACAAAAGTGAGAAAAATCTGACCTTTGAAACGCCAAAATCCTGCCTCAGTTTGCGTGCCGTTTCTCTGGTTCCAGTTTCTCGCGTTTCTCTGCGTCCGTCATGGCCAGTTTTCGAAAGTAACCAATGTATATATCAAAACGCTCAGAATAAAACCCCGAGCGTGGTTCAGAGGTTGGTTTCGTTAAATTCTAAGTCGCACGCAAAATGATGATTTTTAGACTAATTAATTTAGAATTAACCCATAACCTCCCAGTTATGGATTTCTCTTCCTTAATTAGCCTAACCCGCGTATCTTGCCCCCACTACTCCTATTTCTACCAAGAACATATACGCATATACACTGAATAATACTTATATATATATAATCATTCAAAATACATCGTTTCCAAAAATTCCGGGTAGAAATTTCCAGGATGTTACAATACTCCCACCCTTTTAGGAATTTCGTCCCCGAAATTAACTACTCTATGAACAAACTTGGGTACAATTCTCTCATCCTATCCTCCAACTCCCATGTAGAATCACCCCCATCGTTTCCCCACTGCACCTTTACCAACGCGATCTCCTTTCCCCTCAAAGACTTCATTCTTCGGTCAGTGATCTTCTGAGGTTGTGCTCTATAGGTGAGGTTATCCTTCACCTGTACCTCGTCCACTGCAAGTATATGTGATGGATCTGGGTTGTACCGTCTCAGTTGAGAGACATGAAACACAGGATGCAAATTCGATAAACTCGGAGGTAAGGCGATATGATAAGCTACAGGCCCAATCTTCTTCAAAATCTGATATGGACCTAGATACTTGGGCGTCAATTTCCTAGCCTTAAGAGCTCTTCCGACTCTGGTTACGGGAGAAACCTTTAAAAACACATGTTCTCCTTCCTGAAAATCTAGTGGCTTCCTCCTTCTATCATAATAGCTCTTCTGCCTATCCTGAGATGCTTTTATCTTCTCTCGAACCAACTTTACTTGTTCGTTAATCTGTTGTAGCATTTCAGGTCCAAGAAGTACTACTTCTCCATCATCATACCAACAAATAGGAGTTTTGCACTTTCGTCCATATAGAGCTTCAAAAGGAGCCATACCAATACTGGCTTGGTAGCTATTGTTGTAAGTAAACTCAATCAATGGCAAACAATCCATCCAGCTACCTTGTTGCTCTATAATACACGCCCGAAGTAGATCTTCCAGAGTCTGAATGGTTCGTTCAGTCTGACCATCTGTTTGAGGATGATAAGCTGAACTAAGCTTCAGCTTTGTCCCCAAGGCTTCATGTAGACTCGTCCAAAATCGCGAAGTGAACCTCGGATCCCTGTCAGATACAATACTAGAAGGAATTCCATGCAACCTTACTACTTCCTTGATGTACAACTCTACTAGCTTCTCCATTCTATACTTCATATTCACTGGGATAAAATGAGCAGATTTGGTGAGTCGATCTACTATGACCCACACAGCATCATGTCCACGACTAGTCTTGGGTAAACTAGATACAAAATCCATAGATATGCTCTCCCATTTCCATTCCGGAATCTCCAATGGCTTCAATTCTCCCGATGGTCGCTGGTGCTCAACCTTAGCCTTTTGACATGTCAAACATCTTGCTACATATTCAGCTACATCTTTCTTCATGCCATGCCACCAAAAACTTCTCTTCAAATCTTGGTACATCTTAGTCATTCCTGGATGGAAACTAAGACGACTTTTATGCGCTTCTTCCAAGATCTTAACTCTCAAATCATCTAAAGATGGCACACATATCCTCCCCTTGAATCTAATTAACCCGGTTGTGTCCTTCTCAAACTCCACACCCTTATCCCCTATTACATCTAACACCTTGCCTTGCAAAAACGGGTCATTCTCTTGAGCCTCGCGTATGTGATCTACGAATTCATTGGTGATCTGCAATGCTCCCACAAATAAGCTCTTGGGTCGTACCTCGATTGCTAGATTCAGATCTCGGAACTCCTCTATCAACCTCTGCTCCAAACTCATCATAGTCGCAACATGTAAGGATTTCCGGCTTAGCGCATCGGCTACTACATTAGCCTTTCCCGGATGGTAGGAAAGACCAAAATCATAATCCTTGAGGAACTCCATCCATCTTCGTTGCCTCTTATTGAGCTCCTTCTGATCGAACAAGTATTTGAGACTCTTGTGATCACTGAAAACTTCAAAACGAGCACCGTACAAATAATGCCTCCAAATCTTTAAGGCAAAGACCACCGCTGCTAGTTCCAAGTCATGAGTCGGATAGTTAACTTCATGAGGACGTAATTGACGTGAAGCATAAGCCACTACTCTTCCCTCCTGCATCAACACACACCCCAAGCCTTGCCCGCTTGCATCGCAATACACTTCAAATGTTCTCTTAGGGTCGGGCAAAATTAACACTGGAGCTGTCGTCAACCGCCTCTTCAACTCTTGGAAACTTTGCTCACACTTCTCATTCCAAACAAACTTCTCATTCTTACGAGTCAACTTAGTTAGGGGCAATGCCAATTTAGAAAATCCCTCAATGAATTTTCTATAATAGCCAGCCAACCCCAAGAAGCTTCGAACCTCCGTTGGAGTTGTCGGTTGTTGCCACTCCATAACTGACTCCACCTTGTTCGGATCCACCGCAACCCCGTCCTTAGAAATCACGTGCCCTAAGAACTGCACTTTCTCCAACCAAAAGTCACATTTCGACAATTTGGCGAACAACTTTCTATCCCTCAGGATATGCAACACAATCCTCAAGTGCTTCTCATGCTCCTCCTTATTCCTCGAATACACTAGGATATCATCAATAAACACAACCACAAACTGATCCAAGTAATCATGGAATATACGGTTCATATAATCCATGAAAATAGCCGGAGCATTAGTCACTCCAAATGGCATGACTAAATACTCGTAGTGCCCATACCGAGTCTGAAATGCAGTCTTTGGGATATCTTCCTTCTTAACTCGGATTTGATGATACCCCGATCGCAGATCTATCTTCGAAAATACCGTTGCTCCCCTCAATTGGTCAATCAAATCATCTATCCTTGGTAGAGGATATTTGTTCTTGAAAGTGACCTTGTTTAGCTGCCGGTAGTCTACACACATCCTCATACTTCCATCCTTCTTTTTAACCAACAAAACCGGCGCTCCCCACGGTGATGCGCTTGGACGAACAAATTGTTTGCTCAAAAGATCCTGCACTTGTGCCTTAACCTCTGCTAGTTCTACCGGAGACATTCTATAAGGCGCAATCGACACTGGATTCGCCCCAGGCACCAAGTCAATAATGAATTCCACTTCTCTCTCAGGTGGCAATTCACAAATATCGTCAGGAAAAACTTCCGGAAATTCCGACACCACCGGTATACTACTAACTTCAGCGTCCTCTTCCACATACATAGAGAACAACACCATGTAAGTTCGAACATCCCCCGTTCCTTCGTTGGTCGCGTCCTCTTTCAATGGTTCACTTGGGACTATATCTCCACCAAACACTAGCATCTTCTCCTTGCAGTCCAGAAAGATGTGGTTAGTAGATAACCAATCCATCCCCAAGATCACATCTAGATGAGCTAAAGGTAGGCAAATCAAATCCGCCATAAAAGATCGACCCTCAACAATTATAGGACACTTCAAACACACCCGAGAGGTGGTTACAGGCTCGCTCGTCGGAGTAGACACCACCATATCATATGGTAACTCCGTCGCACATAACCCCAACCTCTCCACACATGCATGAGATATGAAAGAATGCGTGGCACCTGAATCATAAAGTACATCTAGTAGTTTATCAGCAATCAAACACTTACCCCGTATCAAATCGTCGGAGGCAGCCGCTTCTGAACCACTCATAGCAAATACCCGGGAGGGTACTTTTGGTCTTCCACCACTAGTGTTGTTGTTGCTAACATTACCGCTCCTTGTGGAATTAGTGGGTCCACGATTGACAGTGTTGGAATTGGCAGTTACCGTCGGTCTCCCGGTCACCCTACATTCTCGAGCATAATAGCCCACCTTGCCACACACATAGCAACGACTCTCCTGTGTCTGCTGGAGCTGTGGGCAATTTCTCTTAATATGCGGTCCTCCACACTGAAAACACTGTACTCCAGTCCCCCTTGACTGGCTCATGTTGGAGGTAGCCATAGGTTGCTTCCCCTTGCTGCTAGCATACGGCTTCATCCTCTTGTTACCATTCCCCTTAAAAGGATGGTTTCTCTGAGGTCCTCCGACACCTCTAGCTTGCCTCTCCTTCATCTTGTCCTCAAAAATTCTGCACTTTGTCACCAACTGATTAAAATCCGTGATCTGCATATAACTAACCGCCTGTTGGATCTCCAACCGAAGCCCATTCTCAAACTGAGCGCATAAATCTTCCTCATTCCGAGCATCTTGGTACTGAGGCCAATACTGCAGAAGCTCATTAAACTTAGCCGTGTACTCCCCAACAGACATGTTTCCTTGCTTCAAATCTAGAAATTCCCTCGCCTTCCGCTTCCTGAGATCTCGCGGGAAGTAATTCTCCAGGAACTTGTCCTTGAAGGCATTCCAAGGAATCACGCCTCCAGGTGCAACAAATGAAGGCTTCACGAACTTCCACCAATTCTCGGCCTCCCCTTGGAGCATAAATGTCGCATAAAGAACCTTATGCTCCTCAAGGCAACCCATTGCCTCGAAAATCTTCTCCGTCTCAGCTAACCACAACCTAGCACCTTCCGGATCATAGTCTCCACTGAACTTTGGCGGGTGGTTCTTACGAAAAGCCATGAGTCCCCGATACTCCGCCGGCTCCACATCACGTTCCTGCACTAGAGTTTCCAGCACAACGGTGATGCGGTCAAGGACATCACGGTTCTGATCCCTACCACGTCCTGCCATACCTATCCTGTAGGGAAACTATTAGTACCCAAGAAATCCTAATGAGAGAGTGTACCACACAGGCTATGACAGTTATAACAACATCCTTCTTCTTATACATACTTATACACACAACAATCCTATGAATCAGTCACACATCCATGCTCAAGACAATAAGGTAGAAATACACACAATGTGTGACTTAACGTCACTCACCGAAACCTACTTCCAAGTTTCAGAGATACACAACATTCACACAGCAAGACCATAACAGGTTCACTAGAATCCAACTTTTGCTCTAATACCACCATTTGTGGTGTCCCTAAATTAATGACTGGTTTAATAGTAATAATTTAAATAACAAAAACCATGGTAATTTTTTTTTTCTTCTTTTCCCTTTTCATATCTTTCTCTTTTCACCATAACTAGGTTTAGAAGGAAAATCCTCACTACAGAGTCCTGAATGGCCAGTTCACAACTCTATTCGGAGTCATTTCTTTCTTACCACTCATAATCTCTAAACTATTTTGCTGTTTCAAAAGGAAGAATGTACCAGCCATTACTTTAGGTCGTCACATGAAAATAAAAGAATAAAATACGGTCGGTAAACTCTTTTACAAATAAAGTTGCAAATGCTTTCTTTTCGAGTAACAAGACTGATCATAAATACATTCATCATTTAAAGTTGTTCAAAATATGGGAGTTTTACAAAATACAGTGTCATCCAGAGCAAAGGTGTCCATAGTGGTGGCTTCAACCACATGTATACAATCATCAAATTCCTATACATCAGGTCTACCCATACAAAAACAAAAGAGTAAACCTAACAGTCAGTCCTAGATACACCCACCCTCAAAAGTATATAAAACTAATCCATGGAACTGTCCACTATGATGAAGAGCCTCCGCTGATCGCCATCTCCCCCGGGCCACTATCCTCCGTAGAGTCTGCCTCAGATGCCGACATGACTTCCTCGGGAGAATCCACCTCAAGAAGTGGATCCTCATCACCCTCTAGAAAGTCAAGGGCATCCACGACAGGCTCAGGAGGTAGCTCCTCCAGATCCTCCTCGGGGTCTTCCTTGGATGACGTCACCTCGATCACTTGGACTGGCTCCACTAGACGATATGGTGTAGGCGTGGGTAGTATCCACTCCACCGTGCGCTGAAGCGTCCGTGCAGGTTCATCTGGATGCACCAATGAAGTAGCCGTGAATCAAATGGTGCCCTGAAATCGGCACCTCGTGTTGCCTTCGAGGGTCTCCCAAACTCCCTCTAGGCACTCCATCTCTACTCGATCACGGATTAGCTGCGCCGCCATCACGATCTACAAGAAAGAAAAGAAAGGGGTAGACTCTTTCACAAGAATCTAGCTGCATTGCACACAATGCGTCTCATAACCACTACATGCAATTAAAAGGGGTATTTTAAGGCTTTTCATCTCTGGTAATCGATTACACAGCCTTGGTAATCGATTACCAGAGGCTAAACTTGAATTACACAGCCTCAGGACATGAAATATGCAAAAATGCACTGTGTAATCGATTACACATACCTGGTAATCGATTACCAGTGACCCATTCCTTTGTGTAATCGATTACACAGGCTGGTAATCGATTACCAGAGGCTCCCTTAGTTTCCTGACTTCGTTTTCAAGCCTGGTAATCGATTACACCCCGTGGTAATCGATTACCAAAGACCATCTTAGCCTCCTGTCTTCATTTTTAAGCCTTGTAATCGATTACCCACCCTTGGTAATCGATTACCAGAGGCCATAATCCACATATCACACAAAATTCACAGCTGGCCAGCCACCACAAGCCTCCTTGCTTTGTGGTCTTTGTTCCTTTTATCTGTTGACTGCCAGGAGCTCGCCTGTTTAGGTACATCACAGGTTCTCACTGACCGACTATGCCCGGGTTGGGTCGGGATTGGTCAAGCTTGGTTTTGGGCAATAGCACCCCACCTGACGTCCCCAAGGTCTCCTGACCCCCGCGACATATCTCCAGGTACCACTCTGTGGTCAACAATAAAAGCAGGAAGTTTCACCCTTCAACACTTCCTCATCTCAAGCTTGTAGGATTATGGGGTACCCATCACATGTGGTACTAGGTGGCGGTCGGGCGATGGTGCACAACAAGTTTTCCACATCCACAATGCACGCATAAACCCACCATCCCCTGTTGCCCACCTCCAACTGAGCTCGCGTACTCCCACGTAGCCCATATCCTCGTTTCTCTCAACACCGGGTCCCCATCAATCCTCCCAAGCTTCCACAACATCCGAGCAAAACAACATTCAAACAGCACAAGCTATCACAGCCAAGCAAAACAGAGCAAAGGCAGAAAACTCTGCTCAACACATCAACCAAAATCACAGCTTTTCTCACTTAAAGACCACAGTAACAATTCCCTCGATCCAATTCGTTAACCGTTGGATCGACTCCAAAATTTTACTGGAAGTCTATAGTGCATAAGCCTACATTGTGACCGTTGGGATCTACTAGCAAACATCCAGAATCATTCTGTACTACTCTTTCCACAGCCAACCACACACAAGCATTTTCTGCACCAAGCTAAAATCCTGTTGCACCTATTTTGACAGCAAAATTCTGCATAAGTGCAGATTTCGAAAATCACACTTCCCCTCATCCAATCTTGCTCAAATCAAATCCTACAAGTCCCAAATCATGTATCAAACATGTCTAAACCAAAGCCAAGCTTCAAACCACAACAACACAAAATCTAGGTGTCCAAAACCCCTCAATTCAATGGGTTTTCTAGGTTTGAAAAGTGAAATTTAGAATGGAACAAACTTGAAGCAAACTCTCACCTCACACAAGTCTATACCATCAATTTAGACTTGTTCAAACTGGATTTACACCCAAAATTCCAGCAACTCAAAATTTGACTCTTCAACACCTAATTTTGCCCTAGAAATGGCTCTTGGTTCACTTTGGTCATTTGTTTTTCTCTCTAGCACAGCCTAACCTTTCTCACATGTCCTAAATAACATTTCAAGCTAGGGTTAACTCATTTTAACCTCCATTTACCACAGAATCCAGATTTTGCCTTTCAACTCTCAAAGCCTCACTCTTTTTCCACTCACAACACCACATTCTCACTTTCTAACCCTAGGTTAACTCTACCCTTCATCTCTAACAGTTTTCCATGGGCAATTTCAGCATACAAACATCACAAACATCATCACAAAACCCTAAACAGAATGGGTATGTCTAACTCATCCAAACATGGCAATTTCAACACGCTTTCAACAAGTTTCTTCACAAATAACTATCATGAAGCAGAAAACTAGCAAGACTACCCATCATATCTCCCAAAACCCCATACCCACGAAATTTAAGAGAGAAAGAAGTCCACCCAAACCTGAATTTTCGAAGTCCCACTCGTAGCCACGCACTTCACGACCCCGAAAATGCCCTCCTTTCACGATTTGGAGCAGAAATGATGGCCAAAGGTTGGAGCTTTGTTGGGGTTTCAATGGAGAATGCGGGAGAAGAAAATGGCAACGTGAGGGAGAGAGGGAGAGAGAAGGCTTCTGCAATTTCTGCTGAGTGAAGAGAGAGAGAGTTGCTTTTTGGGTTTTTAAAGGCTTTTTCCTCTTTTCTTATTATTTTATTCAAGCTATGCCACATGTCTCCATTTGAGTGGAGCAAGAAGGGCCCACTTTCTCTTTTGACTGTGACCCATACTCAGCCACAAAAGTGAGAAAAATCTGACCTTTGAAACGCCAAAATCCTACCTTAGTTTGCGTGCCGTTTCTCTGGTTCCAGTTTCTCGCGTTTCTCTGCGTCCGTCATGGCCAGTTTTCGAAAGTGACCAATATATATATCAAAACGCTCAGAATAAAACCCCGAGCGTGGTTCAGAGGTTGGTTTCGTTAAATTCTAAGTCACACGCAAAACGATGATTTTTAGACTAATTAATTTAGAATTAACCCATAACCTCCCAGTTATGGATTTCTCTTCCTTAATTAGCCTAACCCGCGTATCTTGCCCCCACTACTCCTATTTCTACCAAGAACATATACGCATATACACTGAATAATACTTATATATATATAATCATTCAAAATACATCGTTTCCAAAAATTCCGGGTAGAAATTTCCAGGATGTTACAGCCATTGCCTTCATTCATGTGATTATCAATGTTTACTCCTGCTGCACTCCCTTCCTAGCCTTCTGGTTTGTGATTCTTGACATCAAGAAAAATTAAATGCTTGATTACAATCAGCATCCCTATAATTTAAGTGTGAAATAACTACTATCTTCCATTCATTTCCATAAATTATCAAGAAATTCATCTCTCTCTATTCCTTTTAATACATGTTAAAATCAAAAGATAAAGACTAAACCAGCCTATAAGATTTAAAATCTAAATTCACTAGAAATTACCCTTACCTTTCGTTAAGTTATCATGTATTAGTCATGAGAGTGAACACTAAATAAAAACGATTGCAATATAAATATATACATGAAGAGCTGGGTTATTAAAAAAAAAGTACCTCCATTGAGCCATAAGAGAACGGGTTTTTGTTCTGGTTTGTGAGTTGCCTCGAAAAACCAATAGAGCAGTGCTCTTCCTTGAGTTTCATTGACAGTGATATAACCACCATATTGTTGAATTGGCTAACGGCCAAACCAAATACAGTGATTCAAAAAGCATTCAAATGCCTAAGCTGCGCCGCATTTCAGTAAGTTGCAGATGTGATCATTACAATGCAGCAACATTAATATAGAGTTGCATGCTAAAAGAATCAAAATCAAAATCTGGTATATTTGCTCAGAAATATTTCTAGCCTTGTAGGAGAATTTGTAGAAGATAGGAATAAGAAAACCCTAAGGTTTATACTGTAATTAATAACACAAGAGTCTCAAGATAGAGAATGAAGCTTCATTGTAAGAACTGTGGAAAGCACCTATAGCAGATGGCGAGAGTGATGAGCAAAATTACGGCGACAACGACGAAGTCTATTTCGTTGAAGCCTTTGGGAAGAGACAGCACCGTGAGGCGCCATTTGGAGGAGGAGATTCCGATTGTGGTGCCTAGGTATGCCATCAAGCCTCTGGCGACGGTGACATTGGAAAGCACGGACCAAAGGTGATGCGGAGGTAGCTGAAGGCGCCGCCGGCAACGGGCATGTCGACGACAAAGTCAGTGTAGCAGAAGGCGGAGAGGAGGGTGCAAAAGCCGGCAATGACAAGCACATAAACACATTACTCCAATAATGCATCACACGGTACTCTTTTTGAAAATGGATCTTTTACTCTGTGCCTGCAAGGACTACTGACCCTTCCACCTTATAGTTCATCGAATCAAATAGACAAAATATGTCATAAGATATAAGTCTCAAAGTTCATAAATGGAGAGAGCCACATGGTCAAAATAAGCAAACTAACCATGAATGCAGAAAGAAATATTGAAATAAATAATACCACTTTTATGAGTAGTGGAGCTTTCCAATTTTTGTACCTAACACTCAATTTTCTTGTTAACCAAGGCCAAAAAGACCACCTAAACGAGACTTGTCAACCACTTGAGAGCCTAACCGAACTTGCTTAGATTATAATTTTGCTCTTAGGAACTTACAATGTTATTACATCGGTGAAATTTAGTAGCAACTGGCAATCCTAGTTACGTAATGGATATTCAACTCTAACTTCTTAAGCTCTAAGATTACCTTCAAATTAAATACTAATAGTATCTTAAAATTTCATTAATTTATCTACACTATCCATCCATTTGTAAGTAAAAATCTTTTTTATTTTACCTACAATTTAGCTGTTGGAATAAGTTTTTATAAGGTTTTACCTACACTACATAGTTATAGGAATTTTTTTTTTTTTATATTTTCCAAGATTTACCTATAATAAAAACTGTAAGTATAAGTCTTTGAATTTAACCTACATTAAACAATGGTAGGTAATAAAGTATTTTTAAGGTTTACCTACACTAATTCATGTTTGTTGGTAAAGGTGTTTGTAGGTATAAGGCGTTTTTCTTGTAGTGCCTATGGTGGTTCAAGGAATGTGTGCAACACTTTTTTCGCTAACTATCACTACTAAAAAAAGGCTTTCTACATCGTCCTATTAACATTGGTTATTGCTAAAACCGATGTTAACGAAAGCGCGGTGACATTTTCGTAATTAAATGGAGTTACTTAACATCGATTATAGCAAAACCGATGTTAACTACTTGATGCTAACATCGGTTATTGAAAAAACCGATGTTAACATGATGTTAAGATGAATATGGTAACATCAGTTTGTTAAAAAACCGATGTAATGTATTTGATGTTAACATCGGTTTTTACAAAATCAATGTTAACTATATTCAGTTAACATCGGTTATCCATAAAAAACCGATGTTGTTATGTTTATAAGTTAAAAATTGAGATTTCACAAGCCGCGCGCACTCGAAAACCTTGCCCTCCCTCTTCTCTTTGTCACCGTGAAATCACTCTTCTCTTTCTCCTCCCGCCTGAAAACTGCCGGAAATCGCTCCCTCGACACCCACATTGTCCTCGCTCAAACCCACAGAACCCCCAACACTGCCGGAAAACCCACATTCTCCTCGCTTGAACCCACAGAACCCCCTACACTGTTCTTGGAAGTTTGGCTCAAAGAAAACCCAACATACACTGTTGCTACTAGGGTGCTGAAACAGTCGTGGGTGCTCAAAGCTCAAAGCTTTCTCCGCGAGGTACGTAGGTCAACTTCGTCTATGCTAAGTTTCATGGGTGTTCATGTTTTATTGATGATAATAATAATAATACGTCTTCAGTTGCAGTATTGCTGATTGAGGTACGAGGAAAGCTTAAAGTTTTGTGCCATTTTGTTAGATCTCACTGCCATTGTCACTGTTAGGGTTCGAGGTAAGCTTGGTCTCTTTTTCATTTGTAGTTTACTTAGGAAACATGTTGAAGTTTGTCTCTGTTAAATCTATAGACTGCTTGGAGCACCAATAGAGATTACTAGTGATAAGGATCCTGTTATTGTGAGTAATTTAGCTCACTATCTCATTATTTTGCATTAAATAGGTTCATAACAAGTTTCTGACACTTCTTGCAATTATTTTGGAGTTTGGGGCACTTGTTTGGTATGTCACAAATATTCGAAATTCCTTCCATATAAATTTGTTTGATATATAACTTATACTATGGTGTCTGCACGCATTAAGTTACCATAGCATAAAAATGATGTGGCATAAGCAGGAGTAAGCTTATTTTAGGGAAATTTGTAACATAGATTCAATTATATGTAGGACTAGGGTCAGATATAGTCATAAACAAATTGTCTTTTGGTTCTTTGGTAGTAGATCACTGCTTTTGGAATGTTTTTTTTTTGTCAGCAAAAATAATATATATTGATATATGAGGGAGTACCAGAGGTACCTTAAATACAAGAGTATGTAAGGCTGGTAAATCCTCATATCAGGCTGAATACAAACTGATAGGAGCTTACTAGCCTACTAAAAAGTGGCAAAAATTACAAAACCACAGCTGGTGTTACCCTAGTTTACAGAAAACCAGCTGGTAGATTGCTAGACCAATAGTTGAAATGCATTGTAAAATTTTCCTCCATTGTTCTGAACCATGTCCATGCCAAAAACAGTGCATCTTCCAGCAAGTTACTGCCATTGAATGGAGCATTCGTGAAAATAATCTTATTTCTATGCTACCAAATAGACCAATTTAGAGCTACCCACCAACACTTCCACCTATTGTATTTCTTCCCACCTTTCATCCCATTGTTGTGTTGTAGAAAGTGGAGCCTTGGATTTATAGGATAGGCCCCCGAGGTGCCTATCCATGATAGGGATTCCCACCAAAAATGTTGTGTTTTGCTGCAATCAAAGAAGAGATGAGATGCAGTTTCCTCCTTAATACTGCAGAAAGGACACAGGCTGTCATTTATATCAATTTGCCTTTTTTGCAGATTAGACTTAGTCGGTAATCTATCTCTAATTAACCTCCCAGCAAAAATTGATGCTTTAGCTGGGATCTTTACCTTCCATAAGTCCTTGAATATATCATCCATGTTTCCCTCCTCTAAGTTCCCTTGTAGCAGAATGTAGGCACTCCTAGAAGAATAGTATCCATTGGATTCAGGTTTCCATACCCAGATGTCTGCTGCATGTTGTTGGAGTGCAGTGTGAGATATATGTTCCAAAAAACCTACAGCCGAGGCTACCTCATTGTCAAATAGGGGCCTTCTCCAAGAGAGGTTCCTCTCCCCCCAAAGGATAAACTGCTTTTGGAATGTGTTTGGTTTCTTTGCTGGTGCAAGCATTTCAACCACTTCCCTCATGGTTGGTCTCTCCACACTTTGTTCCTGAACACATAGCATGGCCACAAAGTATACCTGCTTTGCTTCATCTAAGGGAATGTGACATAGCCTCTCATCAAATGATACAAAATTAATTTTAATTAACTTTGAAGAAACATAAAAGAAAAAAGTTAAATAATTTAGTTGAGTCAGTTCAAGAGCCCATGATCAGAGTATGAGTATGCTCAAATTCAACTTTGCCAGCCAAACATTCAAGTTCGAATTCAATAGAATTGATATTTGAATTAAGCCAAGCTAAGTTAGTGAGTTTTCACTAAGGCAAGCAAAGCCATATTGTCAATGGTATTGTTTCCCAACCCTTCTTGCTTGCTACTTCAGATAATAAAATATAAATTGATACTGCAGACACATATTTGCTAACTACTAGAAATAGAAAAAAAAAAACAATAATTTCAGTTCATGTCTTATAAAAGATTCTAAAACATTTAAATCTGAAACTCACACCATAATTTGGCGACATCCAGTGTCACATCACAGAATTTACCAGATAACTAAGCTGAAAAACTTTTAAGAAATGATGTCTTACTGAAGAAATGCTCAGAGAAATCTATCCTTCTTTTTTAAAAGTTTA
Organism: Glycine max; assembly: GCF_000004515.6. Lineage (NCBI taxonomy): Eukaryota > Viridiplantae > Streptophyta > Magnoliopsida > Fabales > Fabaceae > Glycine > Glycine max. Next base: position 37,509,202 of record NC_038254.2, on the reverse strand, counting down.
GAAGTTTCCCTGTTCCCATTGATATTAGGTAATGGAAAAGAATAGGAACCAACACTAACTTGCTCTTGAAGAGTTGAATAAATATCCAAGATCGTGTTTAGAAGAAATTTATCAGCTCCATGAAATGAGACGAATGAGACATAAAGAGAACAATCATCATGATATCCTAATGGAATTGTAACCTGCAAATAATTTAAAAGCCTATATATGTAAGTCAAAATATCAGAACAATTAATAAATATTTAGAGAAGAAAAATATTTACCTCTGAACTTTAAAGATATCAAATTACCTGACAACATCCAGATACACTAGCAATGCTCGATAATGCAAATGTTCTGTCATGGAACTCAGAGGAAAAACCTTTCTTTGTATTAAGCTTTAGTTGACTGCCTGCTACAGTAGGAATAACAAGTATTCCATCATCCTGTGGGACAATTAAAACCAGGAGATAATAGGGTGGTATTGAAGCATACAGTGGACTTGCCAAAATAAATTATTTTAGCCACTTTCATTATAAGAATCAGTGTACATTGTTACACGAGACTAATTGCTTATCTATTTTCCAGTCTTCCAATAATCTAATCTAATTTCTAACAAAGTTCATTGACTTAAAATAACCTATATATGAAACAAGACTAATTCTGATATCTATGGATTCCTCGAGCCACAATCCATTTATAGGTCTGGGCAATCGCAATTTGAGTCTGAAAGTTACATAAAGACTTGGATGCAGAGTTCAAAACGCGATGTCTATCTTGGAGCCTACCTAAATGGGTAAGTCACAAAATAACTGAATTTAATTAATGTTTACTAATGTACTAACCCATATTAATCTCCACTGCAATGGACACTGGCAGATGGTGGTCATCCTGCTCCAGGAACACCTAGTTGTCTGGTTTTGTTCATTGCATAACAGGCCAGACAACTACCTTAAGGGGATTATTAATAGGTTAGTGTTCTTTTCAATACATTTGCATTGAAATACCTCAACGTACAACACCAGTTTTTAATTTTTACTCATCTGGAACAGTGCTTTAAAAGGTCTTGATGATGCTCCATAGCCTAAATCAAAGGCTCCTGCTAGGTGGATTGTCGTCAAGGTACGCCATTTACATAAAACTTCCACTTATATATATTTCTTTATGTGTCTGTACACTAGTTGTTTAATTAATATCCAAATTTCATTATGTATTTAGTGTAATAGACAAAAAGGAAGTACTGAGTGCGGCTACTATGTGATGCACTGGATGTCCACCATCATTTTAGGAACTTTTAGGAATAATTGGGAAGCGGTAAGTTTATTTAAAACAAAATCGATTTTATTTAATTTGTATTACATTATTAACTTATTATGATTTATTTCATCAAGCAGTATTTTAACGATCCTAGACCATTGGAACTAGAGAGATTAAAGGCATTGCGGATCCAGTGGGCACAGTTTTATATCCGAGTTAGAGATCAGGCCTAGGATTTAGGGACATTATCTTTAGCTTAGTTCACTTTTGTTTAACATTTTTGACATTTTCTATGTAATATGAACATTGAATTCATTTGATGATTGTTCTTTATGATAAATCAATTATTTGATTTTTATTATCATTAAAACTGCTTGAAAGTAGAATAAAATGTTTATTTGCTGTGAATTGGGCTCGAAATTGCATTTGGCAGGTACAATTTTGAGTTTATTGTAAAAACAAAAAGTATATATAAAAAAAATACTTGAAAACAACATCGGTTATTTACAAAAACCGATGTCGACATGAACCTTAACATCAGTCATACACAAAACCGATGTTAACTTTTGTACATTAACATCAGTTATTCATAAATAACCGATGTTACCGTTTCTATATTAACATCGGTTATTTATACATAACCGATGTAAATGTACATAAGTTAACATCGGCTATCTATACATAACCGATGTTAATGTACAAATGTTAACATCGGTTATCTATAAATAACCGATGTTAAAGTTGTACATTAACATCGATTTTCTATGAATAACCAATGTTATATACAAAGACGTACAACAAATAAGTATATGCATCATCAATGTTGACATCGGTTTTCTACTGAAATCGATGTTAATGTCATATATTAACATCGGTTTTTGTAGAAAACTGATGTTAATATATTAAATTAACATCGGTTCTTCTAGAGAACCGATGTTAATATATAACATTAACATCGATTTTACTACAAAGCCAATGTTAACTTTCGTCATGCATACACTTTTTTTGTTGTAGTTCTTTGTGTCTAACATCTGTTATTTAGAAAACTGATGTTATCATATTTATGTTAACATCGGTTTTTGTAAACCGATGTTAACGATGATACATTCAACATCATCACTTTCAACATCGGTTTTAGAGCCGATGTAGAATGCCCTAAATAACCGATGTTGAAAGTGTAATATCTAATAGTGTATTTATTATTTATATTGAAATTTGGGTGAGACACTATATATAAGTGTTTGTCTGAGTATGTATTACATTGTTTTAAACATGAAATTCGGGTGAGACACTATTTATTATTTAGGCCATTATTTGGAACCTATGGTTGTGTTTAGGGTCTTATTCGAAAACTGTATTTATTAAAGAAGACAAATATACTTTAAGTATAACATGCTACCAAGTGGACTCATCTTCCAAAAGTAAAGAACACAGTATAAGAAGATTTTTTTTTCTTCTACCAAATTAAAGAATTTATTCCTTATGTTATCGAAAATTACATTTCCTTCCTTTTCTTCCTTCCAAACGTTTACCTTAAACTCAAAAAAATTAAAGTAGGAGATTTTTCTTAATTATTATATTTATTATCCTTTAGGCACAAAATATAAAGTGATGTCTCTTTTATTGAATTTGTACCTATTTGGCTAAAATTTGTAGCTTTCACGTTGACATGGCAGAGGTTTGAGCAACTAAAGAATCCTAGGAAAAAGAGTGAGCAACATACTAGTAATTCAATGATTAACAATGAAGATCTTTTAACCATATACATATACTTTACTAATTAATAGTCTCAATTGTGATTTCTTTACTACCTAAATTTTTCTAGGTATATTTATAAGCCGATTTACTCCAATAAATAGTCGGAAAAATTGAAATCCAAGTTGTCGATCACCTCGGAAAAATTGAAGCAAAAGGCATCTTTTCTTTTTCTTTTTCTTCTCTTGAATAAATGGTTGGAAGATAAGTTGAGAAACAAAAAAAAGGGCTCAATAAGCAAAACATAGGATTGAAACAATTTTCTCTTCAAAATCAATCCAATTCAATTGATGTACACCCTTAAATTTTGTGAATTTCATCGATTCATCACTTTTTTCTATAATTTAATTCCCACTATTTTAAATGTACAATTTTTTATCGCATAAAAATTTAACATCAAAATGCTCATTTTGGATATGATATGGTCATGAGGAAAAAGATTTTTTATTTTTCATAACATGGCATACATATATATTTACAAAATGTTGGCTTTTTCTTTTGGAAGATGCACTATTAGAACAGTTGAGGCAAAGGTTGTTGCTAGTTCAATTGGACAGAGAAAAGTGTGCTTTCTCAAGTGTTTGCTGTAGCATATATAATTGTCATGTATTTTTTGTAGCCTCAGCCTATCATATTAGAACTAGTGTGAATCTCATAAATGTTGATTAAAATGAAACTGTGTTTAAGTTTTTTTGGAAGTGCAGCTCTCCGAATAAAGTCTTGGCTTTTACATGGAAACTTTTACATGACCGTTTGGCAACTAAAGAAAACCATGATTATGAAGGGCCAAGACATTTATAGTAGCCAAGATGAGGTTACTACTTCACCTTCCTCTAGTGAAAGTGAAGAAGCAAAAGGGGAAGAATCTAGTGAAGAAATTGACTCCCAAGAAGAAAGGGACCTTTTAATGGTCAGAAGGCTTCTAGGAGGCCAATCTTGTGACTTGGTAAATTGGATTGATGCTATTAAGCTTCACTTGTATTGTTGCTCTATTTTTTTTTCTTCATCCCTGTTTTTGTGTGTTTTCGCATTCCTTTATAGTCGCATACAAACTATTCAAAAAAATTTCCCCATTTCTTTTTTTGGGGAAAATGTAAATTATATTAAACCCAAAATGATACAACAATAAACGGGGCATACCCCGCAGCTAGAGAAAATCAGAAGTCTCCCTAATACAAGAAGGCCTATATCAAGATGCTAAAAAAATGCAACAGGCACGCTTGTCTATACATAAGAAACTTAATCTTGCTAATAACCTCTATTACAGAAAATTGATAATCTTCAAAAATCAGCTTGTTCCTAGACAGCCAGATGCAGTAGACTGTAATTGCTATAGCCAAACAACGTAATTTTCCTTGAACACCTGATGTGGATCTGCCCCTAATTAAAGAGTCAGTAATGCGCTGTAAAGAAGTGAAACGCCTACGGCAAAGAGCCAAATCATGAATGTGAGCCCAAACTTGGAGAGATTTCCTGCAAGAAAAGAACAAATGAGCATTTGACTCAGCCTCATTTGAACATAAAGGCAGAGGGAACCCTTGTTCAAAAAAGCAACTTTGTCAAAAGTAAACAGCCGGTTTCTTTTAGCAAGCCACAAAATGAAAGACATCTTAGGGGGGATTGCTGAGTTTCATATAACAGAACACTAACTAACAGTAGGCTTGATATCTCTAATGTATTCATAGGCTTTGCCAACAAGCAATTGTTCATTGGTGCTCCAAGATTGAATCCTCTTGTTGGCCTCTTCCGTACTTAGCTCTTTGGAGATAATAAAGTCCCTTATTTGAATGATTTTCTTTATCAAAACTGAATCTGATGAAGAAGTATTGTAATTCCACACATCAGGTGCTGCGGAATGAACATAGGAATGATATTGAATCATATTTCTGAGTTCGACCAAAGTTAATCCTGTGTTGTGGAATTTCCAAGTTTTACTTGCTTTTGAACGATTCGAAAGCCATTTTCAATTATTTTTTTTATCGACATCAATCAAGATTATTTTTGATCGGATGTCAGTTGGGGCAATTTTTTGGCAAACGCTGGCTTGGACTTTTTTCGACGACATAGGCTGGTGATATTTTTTTGCTTGACGTCGGTTAAAAACCTAGCATATGTCAGCCAAAAAATGGCCTTGGCATCGACCAAAAATAGCCTTGACCATTGTCGACCGAAAAACATCATCAACTGATAAGTTCTATCCTAGTTTATCGTGTCCTTTTTTACTCTTAATGTTTTTTGTGGCCAGTCCAACCATTTGAATGATGTGAGAATAGACTGTGATTGGAAAGTCATGATTTTATTTGGAATTGAAATTGGATGGTTAATGTGTTATGACCTAGGGATTTGTTTTAATATATTAATTTTATAAGAGGCTTGCTTTATATGTATCAAGCTTTTATGATTTATCTTTCTATGGATATGTGGTAAGTTGTAAAATTCAGAATATTTTTTCCAACAAATTGGGGACAAGAAGAAATGATGTCTCCTTAACCATGAACTATGAAATTGGGATAGAACACCTCTTTTGTTATATGAGATTGATGTTTTGGGTATTTCATGAGTCATAATGGTTTAAATAATATAAATGTTCTCAAACTCTATTTGAATCATATTTAATGAAAAATATAACTTTTTTATTTTTAGAAATTGTTTAATCTAGTCGATAAAAAATCAAGTTTTAAATTCAAATCAATCAAATGAAATTTTGTTCATTTAAATAGTGGATAAATTGAAAGTTCTAGGCATTGAGACAAGCTGTTGTGGTAACGATACTCTACATACATTTTTAATTATTTGTATATGTACACTTGCCTAGAGGTCAACTCCAACTTGTTCAAACTCATTCAAGTATGGGTTGGGTCACGGGTGTTAACTTTTAAACTCATGAACCAAACCCATAGACCCATTGATGTGACATGTCTTTAAAATTACTATAGTTATTTATATGTTTACATATTTTTTATATTTAAAAGTTCAAATATTAGTGATAACACATTCACTAACTTGTTCAGACTTCAAAGTCTTTCATGAGTTACCAAGTTCCCATTCTCTCTCTCACTCTCTACACTTAGCATTAGATTAAGGTTTCCAATTCTTTCTATTGCCCTCCACACATTGACTATAAGACATCCCCTCCATAGTGTATTTCGATTTCTTTGAATGTCATTGTTAACTTATTGAGATTAAGTACTTAATTGTTAAGCAATATCACCATAACACTTTCATGATGCGCCAACTAAGTGACTAGCTTCAAGGTGATTTTTCATAATTTGTATTTTGTGCTTATTTAAAACCTCAGTTTTAAAAAGTTTAAAACAAATTTAAATGTTCAGAACCAATTCACTTAATCAAAATCAACTTGTTTGTGACCAAGTTGTTTAGGGTTGGGTTTCATAAAAAAGTAACATGAATCCAACCTACCTTCTCAAGGAGGAAGCTACAGGATTGAGCCAGATATATAGGTACAAATTCAATAAAAGGGACAACATTTTTTTTTCTGTGTGTGTGCGTATGTGAAGGGTAAATAAATTTTGAATTCCTTCAGAACTAACTTTTTATTTGGTATAGATAAAAGATCTTCCTATACTATGTACTATTTAATTTTGGATGATGAGTCGATTTGGTAGTAGGTCTCATAAATTAGAAATTGAAGTAAAGGTTTTAAGAGTGATTTGATTAAGGCTTAGCCCACCAAATGTCTAAAACAGTCAACCAAAGTCAAAGTAAGGAGTTGTAAGTCGACCAATTTATGACAATTTTGTAAAAAGAAACAAGTTTAGTCAAAACCTTAGAAATTAGAGTTTTGAACACCAAATTAACTAATTAATTAGTGTAGGCCTAATATAAATAATTTAAATAGAAAAAGACCTAATATAATTAATGTTTCTAATTATTAATTAGTTAACTAGATTTTAATTAACCTTAATTGTCTTAATTAAAGCTAACTAATAATAGATTACTCCCTCCGTCTCAAAACAAGCTAAACAGGTATTTTATTTTCAAGATCCTTGTGATGAAAGATGGTTAGTGGTTCTACATGGAAAAACAATTAATGTTAATTTAGCTTAAAAAGATTAAATTTGTAGTTCTGAGTTCGAGCATAGTGGGAACGAGAGGTCAACATTGTGTTAAGCATAGAGGTGGGTCTATGTCTTCGGTGGTGCATACAGGATATTGGGAAGGGAGGAGGATTCATGAAGGTGTACCATGGGTGAGTAACTTTGTGGATTTATTTTACTTTTGCATTTGTATGAACTCACTAAGGCTTAGTGCTATGGCACTTCTTCTATCTATTGCCCATCGAATTATTAATATATTTGATCTTTTTTCTAAAAGCATTGAGGTGAAACATGGCAAGGTTCTAAGATTCAAAAAACTCATCTTTAATTGATTTAGTTGAGTTTTAACTATTAGAAATTGTACTATGAATATATTATGAATAGCCTCATCTTATATAAGGAAATATACTATGAATAGCCTCATCTTATACAAGGAAATATACTATGAATACAGTATAAGGAGAGGAATATACCCTACAAATATTCCCCTGTATATACCTGTGGCATGTGAATTGTAATTTTATTTGGGAAAAGCTTAGTCAAAGTTCTATTTTGTTTTCGGGCTTCCTTCCCCCATGTCATGCAATCGTCCAAAACTATCCTAAAAAGATTGAAGAGAGATAACATTTATTTCACTTAGATAGCTTGAAAGAAATAATATTAGGTTGAATGTAAGAAGCATATTGTAGATATACCATCCAAGAAGCTCAAATGACTACATATGCAAAAAAAAAAAGCCTCAGAACTATATATGTAATGTTTTATAATATAATTAAAATGGAATAATGTGTGCATATGCATATATATACTTTGGTGAAATGGAATCATATGCCCATAGACATATGTAATTGCAGCCAAAAGACTGCACTAGAAATTGGATAAAATCAGTTCTAGCGGCTACAAAGAGAGAAAAGACACTTTCCATGGGGTGCATGGTGCTTGATGCTAATGCTTTTGCATCATGATCATGAGATAGAAGAGAATATGTTTCGTGTTCCTAGTAAAATCAGCTCGCAACAAGCACGCGCACTGACAACAATGTGTGATGTCATGCAGGTTATGCCCAGAGGTAAAAGCAATGTGTGATTTTTTTTTCACTTCTATTTTACAGCATTACAAGAAGACTTCAAATAATTTTTTTTAATGAAAGAATGTTAGAAACAGAATGCAGAAAGTGTCACTATCAAATGGATATAATTTGGTTGATTAAGTGGAGCTTATGAGTTATTATAAAAATTTTGGTACTTTTTTTTTATTTTTTATCCATAAAAAGTGTAGCTAACATTTTTCACATTGTAACATTTTTTTACTTTCAAAAAAAAAAAAAAGAAAAATCTGTTTGCACAATCAGATAAGTAAATATTTATTGCTTATTGCATCTTCCAAAAGCCATGAATGAACACCCAATGGAGAAATTTGAGAAATTCTGCAGAGAGAAAAAACACACAGCAGAGAGAGATAGAAAATGAAGTACCTGAACAACAAATTGTCCAGTTCCTCCTGCCGCAGTAGTAAATCTTTTTCTTGAGTGTTCCTGCGCCTCTCCTCATTAAGCTTCGTGATGGTTACCTGAGCCTGCAGAAATTATAACTATATTGATTGCTTCCAACATTAAAGTTTTCTTTAAAGAAAAAATAGGTTAAAAGATGCAACTTTAGGAACTAACTCCAGGTACCATAAGGTGGGATAACATCTTCATATGCTACACCAACATGGCATAAGCAAATTACAACCTTTATTGCCAACTTATGGAACTAGAATGCAGGAAAAAAAATGCTAACGTGGCCTTTAACGTCAATGATACTGAAGAGGATAGAGTTTGACAATATTCCTCTTTTTTTGGCTCTATGAGAACTAAAACAAAATGGTATTACCGTGGCCTTATTTCTTAAAATTAATAACATGCTCAGTTAATCAAATATTAGATACCTTGAAAACAAACATTATAATTATTTTCTCCATCAATTCCCATTTAAAATAGTTGAGTAATGACTTTCAGATATTTTGGCATCAAAGTATAATCTAAATAACAAAGTTGAATTAGCATCTAACGTAAATATAATATTATGTTATAATTTTTATATTATAAATATTTAAACACACTGAGATTTAAACACACTATCCTACAAATGTAAAAACAGAGACATTCCATTTCTCTATTTTTGAAAGACTAGTATGTATCATGTATTTTATAAGTGAAGTAGCATGTGACCAATAGGCGTATATATTTAATTATCTTTAATAAAAAATTTAATTTAAATTTTGAGGATAAAAAAACATAAGTGAAAGAAAAAAAACACATTAAAGTAATCAGTTAAATTTTTAAATCAAAATTAATTAGCAACAAAATTAATCAATACTCCATATCAATAACATAATAAATAAATAAATAATACCATAGTGTAGGTACCGAAAATAGGAACATGTGAAAGTTGAAATTTGGTGTCTTAACGTTTAGACAATACCAAATAAACTACTTTAATTATTACTACGTTATTTAATAACTACTTATTAAATAATTTTATTGTAAAAGCTACAATTTGATTATATATATAATCAAAATTATTATATTATTCTAAACAAACTAGTTGTAAGCTTGTATAGTGTGTAGAAAGATATAGATAAAGGGAAAGCATACCTTTAATGCTAAATAGTATGATGAAATGGTACCACGTACATTTCCTGTAACAGCTGTTAAAGTATCCTTGATACTATGTGTGCCACGAATTAATAACTGTCATACCCTAATTTCGTCCGGGGACCTTTGCTTGATGACATGCGACCATTCTTTGGTCCTTGTGAGGTGCTTGGCACCCATCATTAGGCAATTTATGAAATTCCAGGACATGCCGAAAAACCAAAAAAATATATTGATGCACAATCCGTAAGTTTCCGTGACACACCGGAAATCAAATGGAAGCATCGTTGCATAATTAAGTGAGGTTCTGTAACATTCCGTAAGTCAAAAAAGGGATGATTATGTAATCCGCAAGGTTCCGTAACATTACGGAAAGAAAACAAGTATCGTTACGAAATTCGTAAGTTTCCGTAACTTTACGAAAAAAGAATCACCAAAAAAACAGCAGAGGGGGGTGTACTTAGTAAAAATGGGGGTGCAAATAGCACCCAGGCCCATTTGGGCCCTCCAGAAGATTCCTCCAGAAGGCGGTTGCTTCTGGAGGAAGCAACCCTGCTCGCCTGGGCGAGCTGAGCGGCAACCACCTCCCCTATTTTGCTATAAATAGGGGGGGAAGGGAAGAAGGAAATGGTCCAGCCCCTTAGGCACTTCTCTCTCTTTCAAATTTGCTTGGAAAAATTGTTTCCGTGAAGAAAATCTAAGCCGAGGCGCTTCCGAAACGTTTCCGTAACGTTTTCCGTGAGGAATTTCGCAAAGGTTTCAACCGTTCTTCGACGTTCTTCATTCGTTCTTCATCGTTCTTCGATCTTCAACGGGTAAGTACCTCGAACCAAGCTTTTCGATTCATTCTATGTACCCGTAGTGGTTCACATTGTGTTTCGTGCATTTTTATTCTCGTTTTGTTTACTTTTTATACCCCCCTGTTGACGTGCTTAAGCCATTTTACTTAAGTCGTTTCTCGCTTAACTTAAAAATAAAATAAATTTCCACCGAACGTTTGAATTGTATTATCCATTAGCTTCGGTTAAAATAAATTCCGACCGTTCGGTCGTGCCGTAACCACGTTGGAAATCAAAAAGAGGTAAAAAATAATATAATAATCAAAAAAACATCTTTTAGTAAAATAAAGCGGAAAATCAATCGGACGTTTTCTCTTTGGGATTTCTCATTCTTAATCGAATTGATTAATAACTAAAGTGAAACTAAGGCTAAAATCTACTCACCTAGTCAAGCTCGTCCACAAAAATAGGCTTTTGAAGTTTGTCATTTCAATTTCTCTCTAAGTAAAATGGATCATTTTTAAGGTCCAACGCCTTAAAATGATCACCACTTAAGTAAAAAAGAATCATTTGATAAAAAAGAACTACGTAGGTCTGAGTTCCTCATTGAGGATACGTAGGAGCAAAAGCCCCGCTTTTGTCGACCACCCCAAGAGATCGTTAATGGCCCAATGCCTTAACGTTTCTCTCCTTTCAAAAACAAGAGATCGTTAATGGTCCAATGCCTTAACGTCTCTCTCCTTTCAAAAACAAGAGATCGTTAATGGTCCAACGCCTTAACGTTTCTCCCCGTTCAAAGTCAAAAGACCGTTTAAATGGTTCAACACCTTAAATGACCTTTTGTTCAATAAAAACATATTTTGCAAAAAAGACAAAAACAACTTAACCAAACACTTTGTTCCGAAAGAACTACGTAGGTCTGATTTCCTCATCACAAATTGAGGAATACGTAGGAGCAAAGGGAAACACCCTTGTCGACCACAAAAAAGAAAAAATATAAAAGGGTATAAAGGATATAAGAACACAAAAGGGAACATAAAAATCAAAGTCACGTTTGCACATTCGATTAAAGGCTGCCGTCCCTTGGGACGGACGTGTGGGGTGTTAATACCTTCCCCGTGCGTAAATACAACTCCCGAACCTTTTCACTTAAAAGTTCGTAGATCGCGTCTTTTCCGGTTTTTCCGACGTTTTCCTCGAATAAACGTTGGTGGCAACTCCGCGCGTATTCCTTTCGTGGAACACGCATCCGGCGAGTCACGCGTCGCCCTCCCGCCGAAGGGTAGGTTGCGACAGTTGGCGACTCCACTGGGGACTGTTTTTAGAGAGTTAGGCCATTTAATTTTTGTGCAATGTTTTACCGTGACTTACCCCTTTGTTGGTTTCCTTTCATTATGTTCTTGTATATATAAACTCTTTGTGGCTTTTAGTGCGTTTTAAATGTATGCATGAAGTAAATATTTATTCATTTGATGCACACAAACACCAACACTATTTGCACACACTGTGAGTGAAAAAGGGCCCTATACCCGGGTTCATGGGAACATAAGGAGTGGAGGTGAATCTGTGATCATGCTAGGTCTCCGACTTGCTTGATTACAGTGAACCCTCATCTAGAGCTTTTCTCTTTGAAAACTTATTGTTGCTAGTAGTCCCTACTGCTGCAATATGTTCTTCAAAGGGGATGATACCTCTAGAAACCATCAAGAGAGATATAACTACCTTGGGGTTTATTGCTAAAAGCCTAGTTAGTTCTCTCCCTTATAGGTCCCTTAAATAGGGGGCACGGAGCAAACACGCTGCGTGCCATTTTTCACACTGCCATGCATGAGTATCATATACCCTTTTGCTTATGTTCGGTAAATATTGTCATACTGTGTACATTCCCGCATTGTGTCTTTTGCATAGGCATTGCATATGGGTTCTGTCTCGATCCCTACTGTAAACAAACCAACGGAGGGTCCGTGTCGCCTTCTTAAAAACGTGCGTTGGGGCATTTCGCTACCCCTAGACGTCGTATCTAAGAAGGGGACAAATTCCCCGGACCCCCGCATTCCTAGATTGCATCTGTGTCATATGCATCCCATCATGCATTCATCCATTCCACCCATGAGATATCGGAGTTTTGATTTGCACCGGCTTTTATCTCACTTTAGTAAGCATGGGAACAAATCAAACCGGCAAGAGGTTCTACCAAGTCAAGGTCAAAAGCCCAGATACCACCAGCATCAAGGAATTAGGGCGGTTGATGGAACCCCTCCAAATGCAAGCCTTCCGCAAGACTTACGGAAAGATCTTAGAGTTGACCATAGCAGAAGTGTCCATAGAAGCCATTGCATCACTCACCCAATACTACGACCAGCCTTTGAGATGCTTCACATTCGGAGACTTCCAATTAGTACCAACCATTGAAGAATTTGAAGAAATTCTAGGATGTCCTCTCGGGGGAAGAAAACCATATCTTTCCTCCGGATGTCTCCCCTCCTTGAGCAGAATTGCAACTGTGATCAAGGATTCCGCAAGAGGTTTGGACCGCATAAAACAGACTCGGAACGGCATAGCGGGCCTACCACAGAAGTACCTAGAAGACAAAGCGAGGGGTATGGCCGATCAAGGAGAATGGGTCCCGTTTATGGATGTGTTAGCTTTGCTAATTTTTGGGGTCGTCCTCTTTCCAAACGTGGATGGTTTGGTAGGCCTAGCAGCAATCGACGCTTTCCTTGCCTACCACCATAGCAAGGAAAGTCCGGTGGTAGCTGTCTTGGCAGATCTATTTGACACATTTGACCGAAGGTGCGAGAAGAGTAGCGCACGGATCATCTGTTGCTTACCCGCCCTCTGTGTTTGGTTGGTTTCACACTTGTTCCAACAAGACACAAGACATCCATGTCCGCTCCTGAGCCATCGCTCGTGTACTGAAAAGAGGAGAATGGATTGGGACCAGCTCTTGGCCGGGATAGGAAGTAGAACAATCAGTTGGTTCCCCCGATGGAAGGAAGGAAAAGAAGGAGTCCTTTTCTCATGTGGAAGATACCCAAACATTCCGCTGGTAGGAACGAGGGGTTGTATTAATTACAATCCCACGCTCGCTATAAGACAACTAGGGTACCCCATGAGGGGAGCACCGACGGAAGAAAGCGTGTCTCCTTTCCTTGTGAGGGATCTCGGCGCACAAAATTCCAAGACTATACAAAGAATCCATAAGGCATGGGAAACCCCGTTAAGGAAAGATCAAGAGCTTAGAGGCATTCGTAATGGCATCATTGGTGGGTACCACGAATGGCTGAAAGTTCGCATACGAGGTTTAGATTGGCTCGCCAAGTTAAAAGTCGTCAGCGAAGAGAATTGTGAAGCACCGGAAGAGGACGAGGAAGTCCAAGCTCTCAAAAGCGAGTTAGGAAAGGCAAAACTCGCCAAGGAGAAGTTCAAGTTGGCTGCTACACACGTTCGGAAGGAGTGTGCCGGGTTACGGGAAGAGAATGCAATTACCGCAAGAGCCCTTGAACGAGAGACCAAGAGGGCTCGCAAGGAAGAGTATGGCCGGAACAAATTTCGCGGAGCTCTATGGGGTAGCAATAGTGAACTCAAGTTGCGAAGGGAAGAAAGGGACCAGTCGCGAGCACATAGCATGGTTCTGAAAGAGGAGTTGATTGCTTGTGCAAGGTCCAAAAGAAGCTTGTCTCAGCGTTTATGCGAGACAGAGACCAACATGTTAGCTATCATCGCCAAGTACGAAGAAGAGTTAGGTCTAGCCACGGCCCACGAGCATAGAATCGCGGATGAGTATGCTCAAGTATATGCGGAAAAAGAGGCTAGAGGAAGGGTGATCGACTCTTTACACCAAGAGGCAACCATGTGGATGGATCGGTTTGCTCTTACCTTGAACGGGAGTCAAGAACTTCCCCGATTGTTAGCCAAGGCCAAGGCGATGGCAGACACCTACTCCGCCCCCGAAGAGATTCATGGGCTTCTCGGCTATTGTCAGCATATGATAGACTTAATGGCCCACATAATTAGAAATCGTTAGGAAACTTGTATGGTCTCTCAGACCTTGACTAGATATGACTTCCTTTTTGAAATAAAATGAGTTGGTCCCATGTTTCTACTCCAAAAAGCTTGTGCAAATCAAATCACTCCTACGTCTCATCTCTAGCATGCATTTTCTTTCTTTACCCACTCCTCACGTTTGGTTTTTTAGGGAAAAACACCATAACTAAACGCGCCGCAAGGGATCCCTATCGCACCAGATCCAAATCTAGAACGATGGGTGATCAAGAGGAGACGCAGGAACAGATGAAAGCCGACATGTCGGCTCTGAAAGAACAAATGGCCTCCATGATGGAGGCCATGTTAGGTATGAAGCAGCTCATGGAGAAGAACGCGGCCACTGCCGCCGCTGTCAGTTCGGCTGCCGAAGCAGACCCGACTCTCTTGGCAACTACGCACCATCCTCCCCCAAACATAGTAGGACGGGGAAGGGACGCACTGGGGCACGATGGCAGCCCTCACCTGGGATACAACCGAGTGGCTTACCCTTATGGATTGCCGCCCAACTATTCACCACCCATCTTGCAAGAAGATGCGGGCCACATTGCTTCTCCCGTCCATGAAAAAGAGCCTCCTCAGCAGCCCGACGAAGTCCATAAAGATCCTCAAGATTATGCTCGGAGGGATGTCGAGTTTTATCCCCCGATCCCCGAAGGGCCGGCACCAGGCACGTTGTCCCAACCCAACATCGCAGCATCGCCAATAGTTTTGTCTATGGAAGGGCCGCCCCCGGCAACTGAAGAAAGGAGGAAGCTCGATCTCCTTGAGGAAAGATTGAGGGCTGTGGAAGGATTTGGGGACTATCCGTTTGCAGACATGACGGATCTTTGCTTAGTACCCGATGTTGTTATTCCCCCGAAGTTCAAAGTGCCGGACTTCGACAAGTATAAAGGGACGACTTGTCCCAAAAACCACCTCAAAATGTACTGCCGTAAGATGGGCGCCCATTCTAAAGATGAAAAGCTGTTGATACACTTCTTTCAGGATAGCTTGGCCGGAGCTGCGGTAGTGTGGTATACTAATTTGGAAGCTTCCCGTATCCGTACTTGGAAGGATCTGATTACCGCCTTCCTAAGGCAGTATCAGTACAATTCTGATATGGCTCCGGACCGTACTCAACTGCAGAATATGTTCAAGAAAGAGGGTGAAACCTTTAAAGAATATGCGCAGCGATGGAGGGATTTGGCGGCACAAGTAGCTCCTCCCATGGTTGAGAGAGAGATGATCACCATGATGGTAGACACTCTGCCAGTGTTCTACTATGAGAAGCTAGTGGGTTACATGCCGTCCAGCTTTGCGGATCTGGTGTTTGCCGGGGAAAGAATCGAGGTGGGATTGAAGGGAGGAAAGTTTGATTACGTTTCCTCCACAAACGTGAACGCCAAAAGAATCGGGGCAACAGGGGCAAAAAGGAAGGAAGGAGATGCCCATGCCGTCTCTTCAACACCCGCATGGGTCAAACCCCAGCAAACACCTCATGGTACCCATCAGTACGCGCAACATCACCCAAGCTTCTCGGCTCATGCTGGGAACGCCTCTAGCTCAACACCCGTGCAGCCTAAGGCACCCACCCAGAGGGAAGCTCCCCAAGTTCCAACTCCGAACGCGACTCGACCGGCCGGTAATTCCAACACGACAAGGAACTTCCCTCCGAGGCCGTTGCCGGAATTCACCCCGCTCCCAATGACGTACGAAGATCTTCTACCATCCCTCATCGCCAATCATTTGGCCGTGGTAACTCCCGGAAGGGTCCTCGAACCCCCTTTCCCGAAGTGGTATGACCCTAATGCAACTTGCAAGTACCATGGGGGTGCCCCGGGGCATTCCATCGAAAGATGCTTGGCCCTTAAATACAAGGTCCAACATCTAATGGATGCCGGATGGCTGACTTTCCAAGAGGATCGGCCCAATGTGAGGACCAACCCGCTCGCCAATCATGGAGGGGGAGCAGTTAATGCAGTTGAATCCGATAGGCCCCACAGGTCTAAACCGTTGAGAGATGTGGCAACCCCTAGGAGGTTTATCTTTGAGGCCCTACAAAAGGGAGGTGTAATTCCCCATAGTGGGTGTAAGGAGGATTCCTGTCTGCTACATCCCGGCGAGATGCATGACATGGAGACGTGTTTGGAAGTAGAGGAATTGTTACAACGGATGATAGACCAAGGTCGACTAGAAGTCGGCATTAAAGGAAAAGAAGAGCCGCATATATGCATGCAATCTGCGGAGGGGAGCGGTATTGCGAAGCCCAAACCCTTGGTGATATACTTCACTAAAAGTGCAGCCTCGCAAAAGCCCGGGCACCCCTTTATGGCCAAACCTGTTCCTTTCCCGTACCAAAATAGTCACGCGGTCCCGTGGAGATATACACCTCCGGGGAAGAAGGAAGAAGAAGTCACTGACGTCAGCTCGCTGTCAGCTAAAGTAACAAATATCACGGGGCTGAGCGGTGTGACCCGTAGTGGTCGTGTGTTCGCACCTCCGGACCTACCAGTCCAACCCGCCGATGTCAAAGGAAAAGGAAAAGTGGTGGAGGAACAAGATGGCGAAGCACCCCACGCTTCGAGTAAAGATATGCCGGCAAAGGGGCCCCCAGAGAAAAGGGATGGTAGAAAGGAGGTGTCGCTAGAGGAAGCCAGCGAGTTCCTTCGGATAATTCAGCAGAGCGAATTCAAGGTTATCGAACAGCTCAACAAAACCCCGGCTAGGGTCTCGCTGCTAGAGTTACTTATGAGCTCCGAGCCTCATCGGGCTCTGCTAGTAAAAGTGCTGAACGAGGCTCACGTGGCCCAAGATATTTCGGTATAAGGTTTCGGAGGGCTGGTCAACAATATCACTGCCAACAACTATCTTGCCTTCGCCGAAGAAGAAATCCCCGCCGAGGGGAGAGGGCATAATAAGGCTTTACACGTATCAGTCAAGTGTATGGACCATATCGTGGCCAAGGTACTCATCGATAATGGTTCCAGTTTAAACGTGATGCCTAAGAGCACTTTGGACAAGTTACCATTCAATGCTTCCCATTTAAAACCAAGTTCAATGGTGGTTCGGGCCTTCGACGGCACTCGCCGAGAGGTTAGGGGAGAGATCGATCTCCCAGTACAAATAGGCCCTCACACCTGTCAAGTCACCTTCCAAATAATGGATATTAACCCCCCCTACAGCTGCCTGTTGGGGCGCCCTTGGATCCACTCAGTGGGAGTTGTGCCTTCTACACTCCACCAAAAGCTGAAATTCGTAGTGGAGGGGCACTTGGTCATCGTGTCAGGCGAGGAAGATATCTTGGTAAGCTGCCCATCCTCCATGCCTTATGTGGAAGCCGCAGAAGAATCGTTAGAAACCGCTTTCCAGTCTTTTGAGGTGGTCAGCATTTCCTCCGTGGACTCCCTCTTTGGGCAACCTTGTCTGTCCGATGCGGCGGTAATGATGGCCCGAGTTATGTTGGGGAACGGTTATGAACCCGGGATGGGTTTAGGCAAAGACAATGGCGGCATAACTAGCCTGATAAAAACCCAAGGAAATCGTGGGAAGTATGGTTTAGGCTATAAGCCCACTCAGGCGGACATGAAAAGAAGCACCGTGGGAAGGAAGGACAGTGGTCAGAGCTCGCGTTGGAGACAAGAAAGTGAAGGAAGCCCGCCCTGCCACATAAGTAGAAGCTTTATAAGTGCGGGTCTGGGAGACGAAGGTCAAGTGTTCGCGATATGTGAAGATGATGTTCCAAGTACTTCGGATTTGGTCCGACCATGCCCTCCTGATTTCCAGCTGGGAAATTGGCGAGTGGAGGAACGCCCCGGCATTTACGCAACGAGCATAATGTAAACCTTTACGGTTTTAAAAGCTTTATAGTTGGGCCTAGGCTTTAGAGTTTTCATTTTGTTAAGGCTTTGTGTCTTTTGTTTTTGAATTTATAATACAAGGATCTTTCTTCATCTGTTCCTGGTCTCTACCCATTCTCATTCATTTGCATGTTTACTTCTTTTTCTGAAACGGCAGATTCGATGACGAGTCCCCCGAAGGTACTAATACCTGGGACCCGTCTATCAACTTCGAGCAAGAAATGAACCAAACGGAAGATGAAGGAGATGAGGATGTGGGATTTCCTTCGGAACTAGAAAGAATGGTCGCCCATGAGGACCAAGAAATGGAGCCTCATCAAGAAGAAACAGAGCTAGTAGACTTAGGAATTGGCAGTGGAAAGAGGGAAGTAAAGATAGGCACAGGCATTACAGCACCTATCCGTGAAGAATTAATAATCCTGCTAAAAGACTACCAAGACATCTTTGCTTGGTCATACCAAGATATGCCCGGTTTGAGTTCTGACATTGTGCAGCACCGATTGCCTCTAAATCCCGGGTGTTCCCCAGTAAAACAGAAATTGAGGAGGATGAAGCCCGAAACGTCCTTGAAGATAAAAGAAGAAGTGAAGAAGCAGTTTGACGCTGGATTTCTGGCCGTCGCTCGGTATCCAGAATGGGTTGCCAACATCGTACCAGTTCCTAAAAAAGGTGGGAAAGTACGAATGTGTGTAGATTACCGGGACCTGAATCGGGCCAGTCCCAAGGACAATTTTCCGTTACCACACATCGATATCCTCGTAGATAACACGGCCAATTTCGCTTTATTTTCCTTCATGGATGGTTTCTCTGGTTACAATCAGATAAAGATGGCGCCCGAGGATATGGAAAAGACTACTTTCGTCACCCTGTGGGGAACGTTCTGTTACAAGGTGATGTCCTTTGGACTCAAGAATGCCGGGGCAACTTATCAACGGGCCATGGTAGCTTTGTTCCATGATATGATGCATCAAGAGATCGAGGTCTACGTGGACGACATAATTGCTAAATCTAAATCTGAGGAAGAACACCTTGTCAACCTGCGGAAGTTGTTCGAAAGGCTTAAGAAATATAAATTAAGGTTGAACCCCGCTAAGTGTACCTTTGGGGTCAAATCAGGGAAATTGCTTGGTTTCGTTGTAAGCCAGAAAGGGATAGAGGTAGACCCCGAAAAAGTGAAGGCTATCCTTGAGATGCCGGAACCCCGTACAGAGAGGCAAGTCCGAGGTTTCCTGGGGCGCTTGAATTATATTGCCAGATTCATATCGCAGCTCACCGCCATTTGTGAGCCGTTGTTTAAACTCTTGCGCAAAAACCAAACTGATCGGTGGAATGAGGATTGCCAAGAGGCTTTTGGAAAGATCAAAAAGTGCCTAATGAATCCTCCTGTGCTTATGCCACCAGTACCTGGAAGGCCTCTCATTTTGTACATGACAATCTTGGACGAGTCAATGGGGTGTATGCTGGGGCAACATGATGAATCCGGGAAGAAGGAGCGCGCTGTTTACTACCTAAGTAAGAAGTTCACGGCCTGTGAGATGAATTACTCCTTGCTCGAAAGAACGTGTTGTGCTTTAGTATGGGCGTCCCATCGCCTAAGGCAGTACATGCTGAGCCATACTACCTGGTTGATATCCAAAATGGACCCGGTTAAGTACATCTTTGAAAAGCCAGCTCTCACAGGACGAATCGCCCGGTGGCAAGTCTTGCTATCTGAGTTTGATATAGTCTACGTCACCCAAAAGGCGATAAAAGGAAGCGCTTTGGCAGATTATTTGGCTCAACAGCCTCTTAACGACTACCAGCCCATGCATCCGGAATTCCCGGATGAGGACATCATGGCCTTGTTCGAGGGAAAGTTGGACGAAGATCGGGACAAATGGACTGTATGGTTTGACGGAGCGTCAAACATTCTAGGTCATGGCGTTGGGGTAGTGTTGATCTCTCCGGACAATCAATGTGTACCTTTCACAGCCAGGCTAGGATTCGACTGCACCAACAACATGGCCGAATATGAAGCATGTGCCCCAGCCGTCCAGGCAGCAATTGACTCCGATGTCAAACTACTCAAGGTGTACGGCGACTCAGCGTTGGTAATCCATCAGCTGAGAGGGGAATGGGAAACTAGAGATCCCAAGCTGATACCCTACAAAACCTACATCAAGGAATTGGCTAAGACTTTCGATGAGATCTCCTTCCATCATGTTCCCCGCGAGGAAAATCAAATGGCGGATGCACTTGCTACGTTGGCATCTATGTTCCAGCTAACACCGCACGGGGACCTACCCTACATTGAATTTCAGTGTCGTGGCAAACCCGCACATTGTTGCCAAGTGGAAGAGGAACGGGACGGAAAGCCTTGGTATTACGACATCAAGCGATATGTCGAAAGCAAAGAATACCCGCCAGAGATTACCGACAACGATAAAAGGACATTGAGGAGGTTGGCAGCCAGTTTCTTCATGAGCGGAGGCACACTGTATAAGAGAAATCACGACATGACACTCCTGCGATGTGTGGATGCCAAGGAGGCAAATCACATGATCGAGGAAGTCCATGAGGGCTCGTTTGGAACGCACGCCAACGGGCATGCTATGGCCAGGAAGATCTTAAGAGCAGGTTATTACTGGCTTACCATGGAAAGTGATTGTTGTGTCCATGTGAGGAAGTGCCACAAATGTCAAGCATTCGCGGATAATGTCAATGCCCC
Organism: Glycine max; assembly: GCF_000004515.6. Lineage (NCBI taxonomy): Eukaryota > Viridiplantae > Streptophyta > Magnoliopsida > Fabales > Fabaceae > Glycine > Glycine max. The sequence continues at coordinate 37,488,146 of NC_038254.2, read as the reverse complement.
ACCGCATCCCCTGAATGTCATGTCCACCCCTTGGCCTTTCTCCATGTGGGGAATAGATGTCATCGGGGCCATTGAGCCCAAGGCCTCGAATGGTCATCGTTTCATCCTCGTAGCAATAGATTATTTCACCAAGTGGGTCGAGGCGGCTTCATATACCAATGTCACGAGGAATGTGGTGGTCAGGTTCATCAAGAAGGAGATCATCTGCCGATATGGTTTGCCAAGAAAGATTATCACGGACAACGGCACCAACCTGAATAATAAGATGATGGCAGAAATGTGCGAGGAGTTTAAAATCCAGCATCACAATTCCACGCCCTACCGGCCAAAGATGAATGGAGCCGTGGAAGCAGCCAATAAGAATATCAAAAAGATTATCCAAAAGATGACCGTGTCATACAAGGATTGGCACGAGATGCTCCCATTCGCGTTACACGGTTACCGGACTTCAGTGCGAACGTCAACTGGGGCAACGCCGTTCTCATTGGTATATGGGATGGAGGCGGTGTTACCATTTGAGGTAGAAGTCCCGTCATTAAGGATCTTGGCAGAATCCGGATTAAAGGAATCAGAGTGGGCTCAAACACGCTACGATCAGCTCAACCTCATTGAGGGTAAGCGCTTAACGGCCATGAGTCATGGGCGCTTATACCAGCAAAGAATGAAGAGTGCATTCGACAAGAAAGTACGCTTACGCAAGTTCCATGAGGGAGACCTTGTGCTAAAGAAAATGTCCCATGCTGTCAAGGACCCTCGAGGGAAATGGGCCCCGAACTACGAAGGGCCTTTTGTCGTGAAGAGGGCTTTTTCCGGAGGAGCTTTGGTGCTTACCAACATGGATGGCGAAGAGCTACCTTCACCCGTGAACTCTGATGTCGTCAAACAATATTATGCTTAGAAGCTGGGGCAATTAAGGATGTCGCTGCATGTTCTTTATCTTTATGCGTTTTCTGGATTTCCCCCAGGGATTTCCTGTCTGTTGTATCTCTCGTTACAATCTTTCAAAGAAATGAACGTGGATTCGAGGCTTTTAGTCCTCACGTTAGTTTCACACCTTGCATTAATCTGTGATCACCTGAGCCCTTCCGCTCAGTTCATGGGATCCCACAAGCGCTTAATTAGAATTGAACCTGAGCCAACTTCCCCTAAATTTTCTGCGTTTGAAAACATTCATGCATACGCATACACATACGCATGTATATTGTTGTGGTAAAACAGGGGCAGGATCACCTTGGGCTACCTTCTGGAGTAGAGACAAAACATGAACGACAGAAACCAATCGAGGTAGGGTAATGACGCGGTCAAGATTGGCCATACCTGGTTGTTTATTACTTGCAGGACGAACGCAAGCGGGGATGGGGTCACGACCGACCGATCGTTGCCTTTCTCTGTGCGAAACGAGCAGAGAATGTCGCTGCAAGGCAGCCCCGTATCCTTTGTATTTTGCAGCTTTCTTTTACTATTTGTTTGTTTTAAAAAGAAAAAAAATGATAACAATAATAAAATAAGTAATCAACGCCTAATTCTAACCTAAGTAAGTTCAAGTTAGGCGAGATGCTAATCCATGAGAAGGGAGGGGCATGTTTAAATGTTCCCCTCAAAAAAAAAAAAAAAAAAAAAAAAAAGGGGGTGCAGGTTAGCTCGCCTGGGCGAGCCACCTCTGCACCAAAATATAAAAGTGACGAAAGGGGGGGACGTTTTTGCATTCAAAAACTTCTTTTCCCCCCTTTCAAAAGCCATACCCACGGGATTTACGAGTTTGCAGCCCTTGGGTCATCATTTTTCGCATTTTTTTGATTCCGTTTCGCGCTTTTGTTCATCACCAACAAGAATGGCCCCGAGGAAGCTTGCCTCAAAGAGGTCCAGGAAGGACAAGGCGGCCGAAGGAACTAGTTCCGCCCCGGAGTACGACAGTCACCGCTTTAGGAGCGTTGTACACCAGCAGCGCTTCGAAGCCATCAAGGGATGGTCGTTTCTCCGGGAGCGACGCGTCCAGCTCAGGGACGACGAGTATACTGATTTTCAGGAGGAAATAGGGCGCCGGCGGTGGGCACCACTGGTTACTCCTATGGCCAAGTTTGATCCAGAAATAGTCCTTGAATTTTATGCCAATGCTTGGCCAACAGAGGAGGGCGTGCGTGACATGAGATCCTGGGTTAGGGGTCAGTGGATCCCGTTCGATGCCGACGCTATCAGCCAGCTCCTGGGATATCCGATGGTGTTGGAAGAGGGCCAGGAATGCGAGTATGGCCAGAGGAGGAACCGGTCTGATGGGTTCGATGAGGAGGCCATCGCCCAGCTGCTATGTATACCGGGGCAGGATTTTGCCCGGACTGCTGCAGGGAGGCGAGTGCGAATCATGCGCACCAATATGACCACCCTGACCCAGATATGGATGACGTTGCTCCTCAGCAACATCCTGCCCACCGATCATAATTCCGACCTCCCCATGCCTAAGTGCCAGCTGGTGTACGCCATCCTGACACGGATGAGCATCCACGTGGCTCAGTTGATCGCTGATGCCATCTATATTTTTGCAGGTATGGCGCCCACTAGGCACCCTTTGGACCCAGATAAGTCCAACAGGGCCCTGGGATTCCCCGCACTAATCACAAGACTCTGCCAGTCGTTCGGAGTCCCCGTTGCACCTACCAAGGTGATTCGGCCGCCCATCACCCGGGCTTTTATTGAGAAGTACTGTACCCAGAGACAGGCTCAGGGTGATGCTCCACAGGCCGCAGGCGCGCCACCACCACCTCATCAGGCTGGCCAGGCTGGGGCATTTGACATGGAGCAGTATTTACGGCATTTGGTTCGCCAGCAGGCGGCCAACCACCGAGCACATGTACGGACCCATGATTGTCTGTACCAGATGAGTCTTAGCATGCAGAGCCAGGGCTTCGCTCCTTTTTCATGCCCTACTCCAGACCAGTTCAGGGCAGAGGTTGCATGGCCCGGAGATTGGCCCGAGGCCCAAGCCGGAGAGGCACCCCCAGAAGCTCCCGGCGATGGAGAAGAAGCCCACGAGGATGAGGAGATGGCTGATTTGCTTGACTTCTTGGGAGGGAGTGGAGACACGTGACTGGGAGATCCCCAGATTCATGTTTTGACTTGAGAGACTAATGTTTGTTTTTGTTGTTTCAATTGTCATTTGTACAGCGCATACATTTTGTTTAGATCGTTGCGTTAGTATTTATATATCATTACTATCGATGATGTTTGAAATTCTGGAACCGTGTAGAGTTCTTCGTTTAGGAACATCGTCCAAAAGTATATATGTAAAATAAACAAAAAAAAATCATGATAAAAATAAAAATAGAAAAGGAAAGAAAATGAAATAGAAAAGAAAAGAAAGTGAAAAGAAAAAGAGAGCAAATAAGGAAAAAAAGGGCAAGTAAGGAAAAAGGTAGAAAAAAGAAAAAAATAAGTTGTTAAGCTGAAAAACCAACATGCTTTTGAAAAGAGACGATTTCCAACTTTTCTTTGAAAAAAAAATTCTTTGATCATAACCAATTTTTGGAAAATGTGTATACACCTGAAGGGTGAATGCTGTGAAGATTTTCCCAGACGCCCGAAATGGACTCGGATGAATGCACAAATTGATAAAAGAACATATTTTGGAAACGTTGGGTTGACTAAAATAGAGGAAATGAATCCTGAACCCTAGCATCACATGACCATAAAAATTTGACACTTGAGTGTCCGCATAGGTGCATGCATGACCAGTTTTGCATAAAGTTTCCAAATCATCATTTTTGCATTTTGTGTCATGGAAATAATGTAAGGCAACCCTTTTTATCCTTGAACCAAACCAAACCCTGACATGTATCATGCCTAGCCATTCTACAAGTCTTGAGCCAAAATCCTGACTCACCATAAACCTTGACCCAGGGTGAGAATGTCAATCCTTACCCTCGGAAGCAAAAAAGAAGAGAAGGAAAATTTCCAATCAAAGAAAAGGAGAAGGAAAATTTCCAATCAAAGGAAAAAAGGAAGCAAGGTAATTCCCAATCAAAGAATGGGAGAAAGCAAAAAGAAAAGAAAGAAAATTCCCAATCAAAGAATGGGAGAAAGAAAAAAAAAAGGGAGAAGAAGGAAAGAAAGCTCCTGATCAAGGATCGAAAGAAAACAGAAGAAATGTGCAGAGAGGTCTTTGGACCGGACAATATCTGAACAATACAGAATTGCCACCAAATGAACGAAAAAGAAGGAAAGGGAACCACGACCTAAAATAGTCTTCTCCCTTTGATTACCAACCAAAATCCCGTGCGCTAGCGACCCTTTTTCTCGCCCCGCACTAAACACAAAAACAGAAAAAAGAAAAAGCCAGGAAAATCAAAAGCCAAAAACACACAAAAGCCGAAAGAAGAAACCACCAAAAGAACCCATTCCCAAGGGAAGCCCTATTGATCCATGATCATGCATGTAATTTTTGATTTGATAGGAAATAATTTGCAAAGTCAAGTCATGACATATCTATGGTTCGGAATTAGGATGAAACACTTACCTGTGCGAGATTGATACACTTTGAGTGGATTTCTTCTATTTTTGTCGAACCCGGTGTTTCCTCTAAATGGTCATTTAGAAACGAAATGCTAACATCCAAAATCTCATTTATGGTTATGGGAGATTTCATCAGCAGACTCTCCTTCCCCGATAGACGCATTGTTTTTCACTCAAAAAGCATATACTGGAATATTTGTCTCTTTGCTAAAGCATGTTTGCATTTTAGTGGAGAAAACACCGAGACTTTTTCAAGTCTCACAAGTTATCCAGAACTACGTAGGTCTGAATTCCTCATTGGAGGATACGTAGGAGCAAGAGCCTCGCTTTTGTCGACCACACCGCCTTTTGTTGCCATGATACGCGGAGATACCTTATGGTTATTCGCACCCCTTTTGTCATCCAGAGGCGGCGGGCCCGATGACAAGCAGAGACCAAGTTTGGTCATTCTGCACCCATGATACGCGGAGATACCTTACGGTTATCCGCATCCCTTTGCCATTCAGACACAGTCGTGTCCGATGGCACGCAGAGACCAAGTTTGGTCATTCTGCACCCATGATACGCGGAGATACCTTACGGTTATCCGCACCCCTTTGCCATTCAGACACAGTCGTGTCCGATGGCACGCAGAGACCAAGTTTGGTCATTCTGCACCCATGATACGCGGAGATACCTTACGGTTATCCGCACCCCTTTGCCATTCAGACACAGTCGTGTCCGATGGCACGCAGAGACCAAGTTTGGTCATTCTGCACCCATGATACGCGGAGATACCTTACGGTTATCCGCACCCTTTTGCCATTCAGACACAGTCGTGTCCGATGGCACGCAGAGACCAAGTTTGGTCATTCTGCACCCATGATACGCGGAGATACCTTACGGTTATCCGCACCCCTTTGCCATTCAGACACAGTCGTGTCCGATGGCACGCAGAGACCAAGTTTGGTCATTCTGCACCCATGATACGCGGAGATACCTTACGGTTATCCGCACCCCTTTGCCATTCAGACACAGTCGTGTCCGATGGCACGCAGAGACCAAGTTTGGTCATTCTGCACCCATGATACGCGGAGATACCTTACGGTTATCCGCACCCTTTTGTCATCCAGAGGCGGCGGGCCCGATGACAAGCAGAGACCAAGTTTGGTCATTCTGCACCCATGATACGCGGAGATACCTTATGGTTATTCGCACCCATTCTTTTGCTATCTGTAAGACAGAACGCTTGATAGCATGCAGGGGCTGACACAGTCTTCTGCACCTTTTGTTCCTCCGGGAACAACAAAGTCATTTACATGCGGAAATTTCATGGTCACCCGCGACTCTCGTCAACCGAGAGGAGCGAAATTAGTGTCATACACTGATTTTCGGGGACCTTTGCTTGACGACATGTGACCATTCTTTGGTCCTTGTGAGGTGCTTGACACCCATCGTTAGGCAATTTGTGAAATCCTAGGAACGACAAGTCACGGTCACCCGCGACTCTCGTCAGATCGAGAGGGACGAAATTAGTGTCTTATCTTTACTTTTCTTTTATCTCCAATAAAAGACAAGTAAAGAGGGGCAACTGTCATACCCTAATTTCGTCCGGGGACCTTTGCTTGATGACATGCGACCATTCTTTGGTCCTTGTGAGGTGCTTGGCACCCATCATTAGGCAATTTATGAAATTCCAGGACATGCCGAAAAACCAAAAAAATATATTGATGCACAATCCGTAAGTTTCCGTGACACACCGGAAATCAAATGGAAGCATCGTTGCATAATTAAGTGAGGTTCCGTAACATTCCGTAAGTCAAAAAGGGGATGATTATGTAATCCGCAAGGTTCCGTAACATTACGGAAAGAAAACAAGTATCGTTACGAAATTCGTAAGTTTCCGTAACTTTACGAAAAAAGAATCACCAAAAAAACAGCAGAGGGGGGTGTACTTAGTAAAAATGGGGGTGCAAATAGCACCCAGGCCCATTTGGGCCCTCCAGAAGATTCCTCCAGAAGGCGGTTGCTTCTGGAGGAAGCAACCCTGCTCGCCTGGGCGAGCTGAGCTCGCCTGGGCGAGCTGGGCGGCAACCACCTCCCCTATTTTGCTATAAATAGGGGGGAAGGGAAGAAGGAAATGGTCCAGCCCCTTAGGCACTTCTCTCTCTTTCAAATTTGCTTGGAAAAATTGTTTCCGTGAAGAAAATCTAAGCCGAGGCGCTTCCGAAACGTTTCCGTAACGTTTTCCGTGAGGAATTTCGCAAAGGTTTCAACCGTTCTTCGACGTTCTTCATTCGTTCTTCATCGTTCTTCGATCTTCAACGGGTAAGTACCTCAAACCAAGCTTTTCGATTCATTCTATGTACCCGTAGTGGTTCACATTGTGTTTCGTGCATTTTTATTCTCGTTTTGTTTACTTTTTATACCCCCCTGTTGACGTGCTTAAGCCATTTTACTTAAGTCGTTTCTCGCTTAACTTAAAAATAAAATAAATTTCCACCGAACGTTTGAATTGTATTATCCATTAGCTTCGGTTAAAATAAATTCCGACCGTTCGGTCGTGCCGTAACCACGTTGGAAATCAAAAAGAGGTAAAAAATAATATAATAATAAAAAAAACATCTTTTAGTAAAATAAAGCGGAAAATCAATCGGACGTTTTCTCTTTGGGATTTCTCATTCTTAATCGAATTGATTAATAACTAAAGTGAAACTAAGGCTAAAATCAACTCACCTAGTCAAGCTCGTCCACAAAAATAGGCTTTTGAAGTTTGTCATTTCAATTTCTCTCTAAGTAAAATGGATCATTTTTAAGGTCCAACGCCTTAAAATGATCACCACTTAAGTAAAAAAGAATCATTTGATAAAAAAGAACTACGTAGGTCTGAGTTCCTCATTGAGGATACGTAGGAGCAAAAGCCCCGCTTTTGTCGACCACCCCAAGAGATCGTTAATGGCCCAATGCCTTAACGTTTCTCTCCTTTCAAAAACAAGAGATCATTAATGGTCCAATGCCTTAACGTCTCTCTCCTTTCAAAAACAAGAGATCGTTAATGGTCCAACGCCTTAACGTTTCTCCCCGTTCAAAGTCAAAAGACCGTTTAAATGGTTCAACACCTTAAATGACCTTTTGTTCAATAAAAACATATTTTGCAAAAAAGACAAAAGCAACTTAACCAAACACTTTGTTCCGAAAGAACTACGTAGGTCTGATTTCCTCATCACAAATTGAGGAATACGTAGGAGCAAAGGGAAACACCCTTGTCGACCACAAAAAAGAAAAAATATAAAAGGGTATAAAGGATATAAGAACACAAAAGGGAACATAAAAATCAAAGTCACGTTTGCACATTCGATTAAAGGCTGTCGTCCCTTGGGACGGACGTGTGGGGTGCTAATACCTTCCCCGTGCGTAAATACAACTCCCGAACCTTTTCACTTAAAAGTTCGTAGATCGCGTCTTTTCCGGTTTTTCCGACGTTTTCCTCGAATAAACGTTGGTGGCGACTCCGCGCGTATTCCTTTCGTGGAACACGCATCCGGCGAGTCACGCGTCGCCCTCCCGCCGAAGGGTAGGTTGCGACAATAACAAAAGGCATTTCATCTTGTGATCAGCTATTATTGTAAAAGCTAGTTTCAAAATCTGTACAACAAGTTAAGTAAGTGTAATCAAATAAAATTAAAAAGTATTCATTTAAAAGAAGAAATGAGTCTATATATATTGTTAATTAAAAAGTATCCATTTTAAATATAAAATGTTTAAAATATTTAGACTAATTAATCTTTTTGGCTAAGAAGTATCCATTTTATATATACTGTGTCCCATATATGAAGTATTGAAGTTGTTAACTTCATTGAACTTGAAGGCCTCAGTTTTGACTATAGAGATAATAACGACAAGCTATTATCAGCCCAATGCATGAAATAATTTATAATTAGGCAGTTTATTTAATATCACCCGTGATATATAGCTGATTAATAATTTTACTGCTACCAGTGATTTCTTTCCTAGAAGACTATTAAGCTTCATAGATTAATAAAGGTTTTGAATGAAAAATAAAAGGCCATAAGCTGAATTAATCTGTTCATTCATAGAAAACAAAAAAAGGTACATGAACCTTACAATTCCACCATTTGTGTTTCTTCCCCCCTTCCAATCCTACATTGGATCTCATGACAACCTTGAGACATCTTACATGACATTCGCACCATGTTTCAGAATATAATGCTTCAGCTGTATTCAAATTTCAAAAGCATAACTTGCCGATTACCTCTTTGTAAACATCAATTGGAAGAGGCAATCTAAGATATGCAATCCATTCTTTAGTATATTTTAGCTTCATCTTTTTGGCAACGTTGGCTGCTGACAATACCTATACATGTAAAATGAAAATTAAGTAGACAGTAAAAAAAGAAAAACTACACAAACAATTACAAGAGTTTTTAAATGAGAAGGGCCTTCAATATATAAATTCATTAAAATGAATATAAGAAAACTACTAGGGAATTGGAGGGCAAGAGTTCCTTAATAATGAAAAAACAAAAATGGAGAGTAATATTTAACTTAATAAATGTAAAAAGGGGCTATGCACTAGGTGGTAATCCACAAGTACCAAGTAACTTAATAATTCAGTAACTTAATAAACTCTTTTTTAGACTTATAAATGTAAAATAACTGCACCAAGTAACTTAATAATTCAGTAAACCAACTAAACTCCATAACCAACATGAGCTATGCACTAAACACTCATGGACATAAAACCGTGTCAGTGAAACAAGGAGTAACATATTCATCCTCATAACACTTACTGCATAAATTCAGCCTTTCCAAAAAAGGGGCTAATAGTAAAAAAAAAATCAGTATATGCCATAAACCGTGATAATACCAAAGATTCCATATAATTACTAGAATAGCCATTTGAAGATCCCTCGTCAGGATACTTCGAATTCGAAGTGGAAAATCTCACATTTTCCATATCAGCTCGTGGCTTTCTCCAAAACCCTTCCATCTCACTTCTCTCTCATTCGGCCAATTAGAGAATTTGGACCCATTCTCACGACCAATTTGAGACTTGGGAGGTTCCTCATGTTCTCTTCCTATTGTTTTACCCAGTTCATCTTTATTTCTGTCGACATCAACATCATCGTCAATTACCCCTTTCTCACCAGTATCCTCTAGTTGGTTCTAAAACACCTCGCCATGTTATCTACTTTAGCATCAACATCTGAAGCATCACTGCGATCAACTAAGCCTTTCTCCAAAGAACTTTCTGATTTACCAGAATCTCCTCCAAGTCCAACCTTGTTGGACATTTTAGTCTAATTGATCTCTTTATTATGTTAAAATAAGAGTGCACGCTTGTTTTAATGTAATAACGAGATGTTCGGTTTAGGCAAATTTTGGAAGTTACATGGAAGTTACTAAAACTTCCATCAACGGTTGGAAGTTACATGGAAGTTACTAAAACTTCCATCAACGACAGTTTTTAAAAAGAAAAAACTTCCATCAACTGCCAAAAACCACCAGTTCTTTGATCATAAATAATCATTCTGGTTCAGAAAGCATAACGGGTGATAAAACATACAAGACCAAAACAAAACTCTTGAATTATAATCTTCTGATTTTATCCGATTGAACAATTTTGGTTGAACCCCGAAATTTGATTCAATCTGAAAGTGTTATACACGACTTCAGATTTATCCAGAATCATCTCGATTTTCAAATTAACCAACAAAAGATTGAATCAAATTTTTTTAAGATGACGAACGATAGTTCGAAGATGACAAGCAAGTTTGCGAAGTTGGACAAGTTTGAAGGGCAGGATTTCAGAAGATGGCAGAAGAAGATGCACTTTCTCTTGACAACATTGAAGGTGGTGTACGTGCTGAGTACATCGATGCCGGTGTTTATGGAAGACGAAACTCTGGATCAAACAAGGAAGCGTTTGAAATGGGAGAACGACGATTACATTTGTCGTGGACACATTCTGAACGGTATGTCTGACTCTCTCTTTGATATTTATCAAAATGTTGAGTCTGCAAAGGAATTATGGGACTCTCTTGAATCCAAGTATATGGCAGAAGATGCCTCAAGTAACAAATTCTTAGTTAGTAATTTCTTTAATTACAAAATGATTGATTCGAGGCCTGTTATGGAACAATATAATGAACTGCTGCGGATTTTGGGTCAGTTTACTCAACATGATTTGAAAATGGATGAATCCATTGCAGTTTCATCTATAATTGATAAACTGCCTTCTTCTTGGAAAGACTTCAAGCATACCTTGAAACATAAGAAGGAAGAGTTGACTCTGGTTCAACTCGGTAGTCATTTCATGATTGAGGAGTCGCTGAGGGCTCAGGAAATTGACAAAGTCAATGATAAAAACGTAGTAGGTTCCTCTTTCGTTAATATGGTAGAGGAAAATGGAACAGTTAAGCAAAATTACAATGCTAAAGGTAACAAACGAAAATTTCAAGGAAATAAGAACAAAGGTCCAAACAAACAGACAAAATTGTCATGTTGGAAGTGTGGGAAACCTGGTCATTTAAAGAGGGATTGCCGGGTCTTCAAAGGAAAGAACAAGGCTTGTCCAAGTGGGTCTAATGATCTTGAAAAGCAACAAGGTCAGATTGTAGTGAATAATTTTAATTCGAATACGAATTCAAATTATGTATCACTAATATCTGATGCATTCTATGTGCAGGATGATGATGTTGCTTGGTGGTTTGATTCAGGAGCAACAAGCCATGTGTGCAAAGATTGTCATTGGTTCAAGGAATTTAGACCAATTGATGATGGCTCTATTGTGAAGATGGGCAATGTTGCAACTGAACCAATCCTAGGATTAGGTTGTGTGAATTTAGTTTTTACTTCCGGAAAAAGTTTGTATTTGGATAATGTCTTATTTGTACCTGGTATTCGTAAGAACTTATTGTCTGGTATGGTTTTAAATAATTGTGGTTTCAAGCAAGTACTTGAAAGTGACAAGTACATCTTGTCAAGACATGGTTCGTTTGTTGGATTTGGTTATCGTTGTAATGGAATGTTTAAATTAAACATTGATGTTCCTTTTGTTCATGAATCTATTTGTATGGCCTCGTGTAGTTCTATAACTAATATGACAAAATCAGAAATTTGGCATGCTAGATTAGGACATGTTCATTACAAAAGATTAAAAGATATGTCAAAAACAAGTATGATTCCTCCTTTTGATATGAACATTGAAAAATGCAAAACTTGCATGTTGACCAAGATCACTAGGAAACCTTTTAAGGATGTTAAAAGTGAGACTAAAGTCTCAGACCTTATTCATAGTGATTTGTGTGATTTGCATGCTACTCCATCATTAGGTCATAAAAAGTATCTTGTTACTTTTTATTGATGATGCATCAAGGTATTGTTATGTATATTTATTAAATACAAAAGATGAAGCTCTTGATAAATTTAAAATTTATAAGAAAGAGGTAGAACTTCATCAAAATGGGCTAATCAAAACTCTTCGTACGGATAGGGGAGGTGAGTATTATGATCCGGTTTATTTTCAATCTACTGGAATAATACATCGAACTACAACTCCCTATACACCACAACAGAATGGTGTAACCGAAAGGAAGAATTGAAAGAAATGGTGAATTCCATGTTATCCTGTTCGGGTTTAAGTGAAGGATTTTGGGGTGAGGCTATGTTGACAGCCTGTTACTTGTTGAACCAAATTCCTAACAAAAGGAATAAGGTTACCCCATATGAACTTTGGCTAAGGCATATAGTCAAGTGTATAATGGGAAGTCTAGACACTTGGGTGTTAGACACAACATGGTTCAGGAGTTAATCATGCATGGTGTGATATCAGTGGAGTTTGTGAGAACTCAGCATAATTTGGCCAATCATTTAACCAAAGGGTTAAGTAGAGATCTCGTGAAAAGGTTGGCTGTGGGATTAGGATTAAAGTCCATCTGAAATCTCTTATGTTAAGATACCCAATTCCCATCTAATATGACATTAGGTTTTGAATTCAATGTGGAAAGCTTAACATGTAGAGATTGGAACACATCATCGAAAGTATCCCGAAAGGAATGTGTTCGGTTCTGTAAGTTAAGGAGGTTGAAGTATAACTTCTCAATGGTTCTTTTGAAAAATTGCATTTGCAGGTGCAAGAAAGAAAAGGACTACCTATATAAGCATGAAGTTTAGCCGCTTCAAGAAGCTGGGACTTGGCTTTGATATGCTTATGAAGGATAGGGGCACAGGCTAGTAAACTAGTGTCGAGCAAGAGTAATGTTATAAACTATTGTGCAGATTATCTTCATGTATTCATTATGAATAGAAAGGGTTCAATCCTTAGTGACACCCTGATATTCGAATATTTGAAACGTGTAATTTGCTAAGATGAAATTCAATCGTCACGATATTTCATCTATGCAGTAGTTTGTGGTATGTTATGACTTTGGTGATTTGATCGGTAATTACACTAAAATGGGGGAGGTTTGTTGGACATTTTAGTGTAATTGATCTCTTTATTATGTTAAAATAAGAGTGCATGCTTGTTTTAATGTAATAACGAGATGTTCGGTTTTGGCAAATTTTTGAAGTTACATGGAAGTTACTAAAACTTCCATCAACGGTTGGAAGTTACATGGAAGTTACTAAAACTTCCATGAACGGCAGTTTTTAAAAAGAAAAAACTTCCATCAACCGCCAAAAACCACCCGTTCTTTGATCATAAATAATCATACTGGTTCAGAAAGCATAACGGGTGATAAAACATACAAGACCAAAACAAAACTCTTGAATTATAATCTTTTGATTTTATCCGATTGAACAATTTTGGTTGAACCCCGAAATTTGATTCAATCTGAAAGTGTTATACACGACTTCAGATTTATCCAGCATCATCTCGATTTTCAAATTAACCAACAAACCTTCCCCTCATCCAACATGCTACCACTCACATAACCTTTATGCTTCGCTGCAAATTAAAAGCAAATGGAAACTAAAATTAGAAACTAAAACAATGCAACAAGATTAAGAGAAGAAAAGAGGGTACCTCGAAGAACGGCACCACAGCCACCACATTGATAGACAGAGTAATCAGTGAGTTTGAGAAGAAGATTTTGACACTCTGGGCAACGCACCATTTGCAACTTGTTGGCTGAGTCCGACATGAAGAAACATTCGTTTGAAGGGAAAGGAGAGGAAAGGAAAGGGAGCGGTGGAGGCGGAGGCGAAGGAGGAAGGGAGCTTGGGGGGAGAGGGAGGAAGAAGGAGAGGAGTGACGAGGGGAAGAAGGGGAAACAAAGGTGAAGGTGAGGAGAAGAGGAAGATTGTTGATATGCGAGGTGGAAGAGAGAAGTTGAGGTGTGGCATGAAGCTAGGGTTAGTATTATAAAAGAAAGAATAGGATGGCGGTTCTGTTTTGAAACCCGTCGTCGTTCAAATTTTAAATGATTACAAAAATGTCATCCTATCACATTCTAAGACGGTCTTTCATAACCGCTTTAAAATATACGTCATAAAAAAATAATAATTTTAATTACAAAAATGCCACCGCATCACATTCTAAGACGGTTTTCTTATAACCGCCTTAGAATGTGCGTCGTAAAAAACAAGTTTTTTAGTAGTGGAGGCAACAGTGTCAACCAAATAATCATAAACCTGCTAGATATACAACACATTCATCTACCAATAAAACTTACAAGTATTTCCATTTATTAGAAAAATCAAATCTAACCTTGTATTCAAACTGCGCTACTTTGGCAATAACTCTTGTTGGATCCTTTGAAGCTCCTTTAGCTCGTAAGAAATCAAGGACCTCAAAATTTCTGAGTGCACCAGCATTGCCCTCAAAGCTGTGACAAAGCTATTAAACATCAATCATATCCCAATATAAAAGAGAAAGGTTCAATTGAAATTAGTGTATTAATTTTGAAAACAAACAAAAATGGTAGAACCATACATTTTCATCTGTAAGACACCAAAGTGAGAGAAAAGGCAGTAACAAAACAAGAGAGTGTTTCCTTTGCTTCTGCAATAAAGCCAGCCCAGTACACAAACAAACAATTACAGAACTAAATTCCCAGTTTTAACAAAATATAACAAATCACACTGCTGATACAGATTAAAACACACATAATTGGGTTGGGGTGGACATCAAAAGCAAAAAAAATTGAGTTGGGTGTGTTTTCCCCTTCAAAGAAAAATAGCAATGCCAAAAAATTAGAACAATGCATTAAATTTGAGCAACCAAACAAGAATAAAATAGTGAAGACAGAAACTAGTTGTGAAGCTTCTGGCAGTTTGAATTGTCAGTCCAAAGAATCTTCTGGTTTAGCCTTGGAAAAACTGGATTCAGCAATAGGCTTTGCATTGTTATGCTGAGTTAATCCAGCCACTGCCTTCATTCATGTGATTATCAATGTTTACTCCTGCTGCACTCACTTCCTGACCTTCTGGTTTGTGATTCTTGACATCAAGAAAAATTAAATGCTTGATTACAATCAGCATCCCTATAATTTAAGTGTGAAATAACTACTATCTTCCATTTATTTCCATAAATTATCATGAAATTCATCTCTCTCTATTCCTTTTAATACATGTTAAAATCAAAAGATAAAGACTAAACCAGCCTATAAGATTTAAAAGCTAAATTCACTAGAAATTACCCTTACCTTTTGTTAAGTTATCATGTATTAGTCATGAGAGTGAACACTAAATAAAAATGATTGCAATATAAATATATACATGAAGAGCTGGGTTATTAAAAAAAAGTACCTCCATTGAGCCATAAGAGAACGGGTTTTTGTTCTGGTTTGTGAGTGGCCTCGAAAAACCAATAGAACAGTGCTCTTCCTTGAGTTTCATTGACAGTGATATAACCACCATATTGTTGAACTTCACCAGAGTCTGCACAGGTAATCCATGCACTCTATCAGCTTCTTGCTCTGCCAGTATCTCCTGGCTAAGGTAACTAGCTACTGAAGGCTTTGCCACACCTAACGCTTCTATGGTCAAACAAACAAAAAGCAGAAGATGAAGATTGAGAAAAACTGAATACAAAGCCATAACTGATATATATCTCCGGTGTAGGTGTGTTTGTGTAGGTGTGCGATATATATCCACGCATTGAATTGGCTAACGGCCAAACCAAATACGCCAAATACAGTGATTCAAAAAGCATTCAAATGCCCAAGCTGCGCCGTATTACAGTAAGTTGCAGATGTGATCATTACAATGCAGCAGCATTAATATAGAGTTGCATGCTAAAAGAATCAAAATCAAAATCTGGTATATTTGCTCAGAAATATTTCTAGCCTTGTAGGAGAATTTGTAGAAGATAGGAATGAGAAAACCCTAAGGTTTATACTGTAATTAATAACACAAGAGTCTCAAGATAGAGAATGAAGCTTCATTGTATGAACTGTGGAAAGCACCTGTAGCAGATGACGAGAGTGATGAGCAAAATGACAGCGACAGCGACGAAGTCTATTTCGTTGAAGCCTTTGGGAAGAAACGGCACTGTGTGGCGCCATTTGCAGAGGAGATTCCGATTGTGGTGCCTAGGTACGCCATCATGCCTCTAGCGACAGTGGCATTGGAAAGCATGGACCAAAGGTGACGCGGAGGTAGCTGAAGTCGCCGCCGGCAACGGGCATGTCGACTACAAACTTGGTGTAGCAGAAGGCGGAGTGGAGGGCGCAGAAGTATTTTTAAAGTATTTTTATAAGTCTTTGAATTTAACCTACATTAAACAATGGTAGGTAATAAAGTATTTTTAAAGTTTACCTACACTAATTCATGTTTGTAGGTAAAGGTGTTTGTAGGTATAAGGCATTTTTCTAGTAGTGCCTACGGTGGTTCAAGGAATGTGTGCAACACTTTTTTCACTAACTATTTATTATTTATATTGAAATTCGGGTGAGACACTATATATAAGTGTTTGTTTGAGTATGTATTACATTGTTTCAAACATGGATCAGTAATTTTTAACCAAATTTAGGCCATTATTTGGAACCTATGGTTGTGTTTAGGGTCTTATTGGAAAACTGTATTTATTAAAAAAGACAAATATACTTTAAGTATAACATGCTACCAAGTTGACTCATCTTCCAAAAGTAAAGAACACAGTATAAGAAGATTTTTTATTCTTCTACCAAATTAAAAAATTTATTTCTTATGTTATCGAAAATTACATTTCCTTCCTTTTTTTCCTTCCAAACGTTTACCTTAAACTCAAAAAAATTAAAGTAGGAGATTTTTCCTAATTATTATATTTATTATCCTTTAGGCAAAACATATAAAGTGATGTCTCTTTTTTTGAATTTGTACCTATTTGTCTAAAATTTGTAGCTTTCACCTTGACATGGCAGAGGTTTGAGCAATTAAAGAATCCCAGGAAAAAGAGTGTGCCACATACTAGTAATTCAATGATTAACAATGAATATCTTTTAACCATATACATATACTTTACTAATTAATAGTCTCAATTGTTATTTCTTTACTATCTGAATTTTTCTAGGTATATTTATAAGCCGATTTACTCCAATAAATAGTCGGAAAAATTGAAATCCATGTTGTCGATCACCTAGGAAAAATTGAAGCAAAAGGCGTCTTTTTTTTTTCTTCTCTTGAACAAATAGTTGGAAGACAAGTTGAGAAACAAAAAAAGGCTCAATAAGCAAAACATAGGATTGAAACAATTTTCTCTTTAAAATCAATCCAATCCAATTGATGTACACCCTTAAATTTTGTGACTTTCATCGATTCATCACTTTTTTTCTATATTTTAATTCCCACTATTTTAAATGTACAATTTTTTATCACATAAAAATTTAACATCAAAATGCTCATTTTGGATATGATATGGTCATGAGGAAAAGGATTTTTTATTTTTGATAACATGGTATCCATATATATTTACAAAATGTTGGCTTTTTCTTTTGGAAGATGCATTATTAGAACAGTTGAGGCAAAGGTTGTTGCTAGTTCAATTAGACAGAGAAAAGTGTGCTTTCTCAAGTGTTTACTATAGCATATATAATTGTCAAGTATTTTTTGTAGCCTCAGCCTAACATATTAGAACTAGTGTGAATCTCATAAATGTTGGCCAAGACATTTATAGTAGACAAGATGAGGTTGCTACTTCACCTTCCTCTAGTGAAAGTGAAGAAGCAAAAAGGGAAGAATCTAGTGAAGAAATTGACTCCCAAGAAGAAAGGCACCTTTTAATGGTCAGAAAGCTTCTAGGAGGCCAATCTTGTGACTTGGTAACTTGGATTGATGCTATTAAACTTCACTTGTATTGTTGCTCTATTTTTTTTCTTCATCCCTGTTTTTGTGTGTTTTCGCATTCCTTTATAGTCGCATAAAAACTATTCAAAAAAAATTTCCCCATTTCTATTTATAAGCGAATGAACATAGGAATGATATTGAATCATATTTCTAAGTTCAACCTAAGTTAATCCCATGCGGTGGAATTTCCAAGTTTTACTTGCTTTTGAACGATTCGAAAGTCATTTTCAATTAATTTTTTTTATCGACATCAATCGAGACTATTTTGATCGGATGTCAGTTGGGGCAATTTTTTGGCAAACGCCGGCTTGGACTTTTTTGGACGACATAGGCAGGTGATATTTTTTACCTTGACATCAGTTAAAAAGTAGCACCTACTAATGTTGATGAGAAAAAGCTTGGCCTACGTCAGTTGAACAAACCCTCAGCTGCCATCAACAGAAAACAAACTTAGTCGATGTCATCATAAACGTTGACCGAAAACCTAGCCTATTTGAACAAAAAATTATCCATAAAATGACTTTGGTAAAAACCCTAGCTTGATGTCGACCAAAGAACCTAGTATATGTCAGCCATAAAATGGCATTGGCATCGACCAAAAATAGCCTTGACCATTGTCGACCGAAAAACATCGTCAACTGATAAGTTCTATCCTATTTATTGTGTACTTTTTTACTCTTAATGTTTTTTGTGGCCAGTCCAGCCATTTGAATGATGTGAGAATAGGCCGTGATTGGAAAGTCATGATTTTATTTGGAATTGAAATTGGATGGTTGATGTGTTATGACCTAGGGATTTGTTTTAATATATTAATTTTATAAGAGGCTTGCTTTATATGTATCAAGATTTTATGATTTATCTTTCTATGGATATGTGGTAAGTTGTAAAATTCAGAATATTTTTTCCAACAAATTGGGGACAAGAAGAAATGATGTCTCCAACTTGCCTAGAGGTCAACTCCAACTTGTTCAAACTCATTCAAGTATGGGTTGGGTCACGGGTGTTAATTTTTAAAATCATGAACCAAACCCATAGCCCCATTGATGTGACGTGTCTTTAAAATTACTATTGTTGTTTATATGTTTACATATTTTTTATATTTAAAAGTTCAAATATTAGTGATAACACATTCACTAACTTGTTCAGACTTCAAAGTCTTTCATGAGTTACTAAGTTCCCATTCTCTCTCTCACTCTTTACACTTAGCATCAGATTAAGGTTTCAAGTAAAGGTTTCAAAGATAAAAAATTGAAGGTAAAGAAATTTTGAATTCCATCAGAACTAATTTTTTATTTGGTATAGATAAAAGATCTTCCAATACTATGTACTATTTAATTTTGAATGATGAGTCGATTTGGTAGTAGGTTTCATAAATTAGAAATTGAAGTAAAGGTTTTAAGAGTGATTTGATTTAGGCTTAGCCCACAAAATGTCAAAAACAGTCAACCAAAGTCAAAGTAAGGAGTTGTAAGTTGACCAATTTATGACAATTTTGTAAAAAGAAACAAGTTTAGTCAAAACCTTAGAAATTAGAGTTTTGAACACCAAATTAACTAATTAATTAGTGTAGGCCTAATATAAATAACTTAAATAGACAAAGACCTAATATTATTAATTTTTCTAATTATTACTTAGTTAACTAGAATTTAATTAACCTTAATTGTCTTAATTAAAGCTAACTAATAATAGATTACTCCCTCCGTCTCAAAACAAGCTAAACATGTATTTTATTTTCAAGATCCTTTTGATGAAAGATGGTTAGTGGTTCTACATGGAAAAACAATTAACGTTAATTTAGCCTAAAAAGATTAAATTTGTACTTCTGATTTCGAGGATAGCGGGAACGAGAGGTCAACATTGTGTTAAGCATAGAGGTGGGTCTATGTCTTCGGTGGTGCATACAGGATATTGGGAAGGGAGGCGGATTCATGAAGGTGTACCATGGGTGAGTAACTTTGTGAATTTATTTTACTTTTGCATTTGTATGAACTCACTAATGGACATTCAAAATATAGAAGAAAAAAAATGTAAACTTGAGTTTTAATATAAATTTTTAATCAGATAAATATATTTATGTATAAATTTGGTTTGGGTTGAATTAGATAAAATGAAATCCAAAATCTGATTTTATCCCAAACAAATGGGTTTATTAAATTTTAATTTGTTCAACTTTTGGTTTATTTGATTTTCAGTTTTTTGCTTGATTTATTCATAAAGTTATTTGATAAAATCAGTTTATGAACATTCCTAAGAAAACCGATAAAGTAAAGACATCAAATGTACAATTAAGTCTATTAACTAGTAAAGCACGCCTTTGTTGACAAATCTACCGTGTTAAACGTTCTTAGATTAATATGTATAGTACATTCTTTTGCCTATGATTATTTACTGGACATTCTCTCCTACTTAATTTTTTCAGTTTAAGGTAAAAGTTTATTTAGAAGGAAAATTAATTTTGAGTTGCATCAAAAATTCCTTGTTGCTTTTGGTAGGGATAAAGGATCTTCATATATTGTGCTATTTACTTTTGATTGATGAGTAGATATGGTTGCACATTATACATAAATTAGGTTAGTCTTTTTTAATGAATTTAATTACTTATATCGATACCTATATTATATTTATTAAGTTAAAAAAATGTAGACACAAAATAACATAACACCATGGCATAAACTTTAGCAATTTCCAATTGAAATTCACAAAATTGGAAGGAATTATAGTATATATATATATACACGTCAAAGATTTATACTCTCTCTGGTCTCATATATAAGAAAAAATAATTACTTCCCATAGATTAAGAAAGTTAGTTGAAATCATTTAATTTTACTAATCTCAAGTAGAAAGTAAGGTTATTCTTAAAATGTCCTCCATTCAAACCTGATACCTTGAATAAAAATGACTCCATAAAAATTGAATTGCAATTAAATGAAGATTGTTTTAGGAATGACATCAATAAATAGGGGTGAAATTAGTTAGATTTTCTTAATTTGGGTCCAAGAAAAAGGGGACTTTTTTTCTTATATATGAGTATAAAGGGAGTATAATCTATGAAAGATGTCCAAAATTAATGAAAGGTTGTATCCTTTCATGAAAATATGTGTCTATTCGTATAAAGTGTATGTATGAATAGATGCAACTCATCATAAAGAGACATGAGAAGTGAGTTTTCATCGAAAGCCATGAGAAGTGACTCTTGACTAAGGGTCATGAGATGTGAGTCTTCACCAAGGTTTAAGGGATGTATATCATTAAAAGGTTAAATATCTTCACTAAAAGGGATGAGATAATCTATTAATAAAACCAATCTAAACGAAGAAAAATACTACAAAACAAAAAAAAATAAGGAGTCACCAGATTCTTTGTACACTATATTCCATCCAATATCTACATATATTGTTAGGGATGAGTCGAGCCTAATGGTTAGTGTTTTATATGCATACCTTGGAAAATTGTACTTTTCTTAATTTGGTTTTTGTTCTTTCTTGCAATATCATCACACTTAATTTATCAGGTATTTCTTTATTTTTGAAGTGGGGTCCCAATCATCACACCTTGAAAAAGGTATGTATGTCTTCAACACCCCAATCCCAACCAATAGGTGTGACACCCTCTACCCCTCACATATATACTAATAAGGAAAAAAAAATTCAAATATTAATTAAAAGTATTTTTTTAAAACATTTTTTTTTACAAGTCTTTCAAAGGGGAAAAAGGCTCAGATTCATTTTCTTCTACATAATATTCAAACTTGTCCAAATAAATAATAAAGTATTCTCGACTCAAACAAGGTCGTCTAAGCTCCATACAATTAATATAGAACCTATATCCTAATGTCACATCCTATCAAAACGTTGTATTCCCGTGTCCTCTAGCATGAGGTTCTTCATAGTCATCCACCTATTCATCTGCTCCCCCGAACACAAGTTCAAGATCATCACAGGATCCAAACACAACAACACACAGGGAGTGAGTTATCACATTCCTAGCTAATAGAAAAACAAGACAATTAAATATACATATTATATAAATGAGATACCACTTACTTAAACATAGCTCACGTAACTTCACCACTTCGTCATTCAAAATTCACTTTTCAATCATCAATCACATTACACAAGAATCTCACACTTCGATCAAGATATAATAACACATCAATTAGCAAGCATATGCAACAGTTATGCTAAGACTCAATCCTATATGCAATGTGGTACCATGTCAGTGAAAAACCACCCTGGGGCGCTTAGGAGTACATAACAAGACACACCACACCATGGGTTTGTCAGGTCACTCTCACTAAGTAAGATCATAGGGAGACCAGTCAGGGTCACGATGTTTTGCAAGAATACTCCAACCATATGGGATCAACATAGGCTTAAAGGAGTACTCAAACCCGGTGACCCCCAAGGCCTACACTCCGAAGAGTCCGTCAGGGCCTCTCCCTCCTGATTCAGGTCCAACCCCTAAAACAATTTTGCATGCAGACACTGCTCATGAATTATACAATACCCACGACCTCACGCTCGTGTTTTAAACACGTTCAACACAATTGCACTACGATTTAACACTGGTTCCTAAATAGGAAACCTACACTTTCTCTTTAACACTGGTTCCTAATTAGGAACCTACACTTTCTCTTTAACACTGCGCATCAACGCTTTTCTCAAGATAACACTGGTCGGGTTATTGTACAATTCATAGCTTACAACACAAGTAATGTCACATCAAGTGTTAACTACACACTTATCCACAACCAAAACTCATTCACAATTTCACATCTCATAATGTCACAATCCACCATCACAAGTTTACACGTATCTCACAAATTAACACATGTTCAACTTTTCACTTATACTCAATCTCAATAGCAATATTATAATCTCAAAGCAACATGTTATTTCACAATTTATCACATATTCCATTTATAAACACTGCTAGTGAATTACACAATACCACGACCTCACACTCATGTTTCAACACATTTAACACATTACGCTACAATTTAACACTGGTTCCTAAATAGGAGACCTACACATTCTCTTTAACACTGCGCATAAACAATTTTCTCAATATCAACACTGGTTGGGTTATTGTATAATTCACAGCTCATAACTCAATACACACATCTCAATACACATGTATCTCAAATCTAAACATAGTATTCTCGAACTCCAACATTTGAATAATTTTTGGAATCACACAATAACAACACTACAATATTATTTACATAAACTATTAATATAAATAAATATATAACTAAATATATATATATATATATATATATAAATCCAGCAACGTATATCATATTTGATCATGAATTTAAAGAAAGTTTTCAATGTACCAATTTTAAATAATTATATAAACACTTTCTCATATATATAAGTATACATGAATTCATATATATATATTATCTAAGAATAAAACACATAGTCTATTAGATTTCTTTTCTCAATTTCAAATATAATATCAATTTTAAACTATAAAAAAAACTAAACAGCATGAAAAGGGGAAAATACAAACTCAATATCTCCTTACTTAATTTCATCAATTCATACTACGGTTCACACTCAATACAAGAGTACATTAATTTCACAAAAATTTCTCATTGGGATATCAAATGATTCATCAAACATATATAATTTATATATAACTCATAGTTATAATTATAAGGATAAAGTAAAAATTGTAGAAACACCTTAAAACTCATTCCAATTGATACTCTAAGGATCCCTACACATGTTCTCACTAATCCCCAATCGTGAATAACTCATCCCTTACCTCTGAGCGGACTCACGTGTCTTCAGCCAGATAGCAACATCTCTAGCGGTTCCCGGAAATTCTTTCAATTATTCCTCCGACTGCTCCGATAGAATTCCCAAACGTCAGAGAGACGGAGAAGAGATTGAAACCTCCACTTGTACTGTCTTCATGCGATTCCTTTTTCTCCCTCCAGAAACATTATCTCGCAAATCCCAACGGTGGAAGCGTGCGGAATTGAATTTCGAACAACATATCCAAATTTCATGAAAATCCAACGGCTAACGAAACCGGGATCGTAGTTTTACCGAGACAGTTTTGGGTTTCTGCGGGAAATTAAAATTCTACAATGCGAAGGGTTTTCCTCTAAGCTCACATATGATTTTTAAATTCCCAACGGTGAGAATGTTCGGAATTGGGTTGCAAACATGATACTCAAATTTCACGACGATCCAACGGTGAATGGGTTCGAGATCTTCGTTTTTCTGAGACTGGTTTGGTGGGCTACGGGAAAAGAAAGAGTTTTGAGAGGAGAAGGGGAAAAACGAAAATGAGGCCAAAAGGAGGCAACTGACTTAACATAACTATTTATACCTAGGGTACTCAGCCTATTATTTTCTCTATATTTATTTATTTATTTATTTTTACTAAAAAGCTTTTTAAATTTATTGACGAAAAAATTGGGATGTTACAATAGGGAAGATGAGATCATTGCTAAAGCCCGTTAGAAAACAAGTATGATGGCTATATTTGAAAGGGACAAATCTTAAAAGGTACGTGTGTGACACATTTTTTAAACTACATGATGGGAAAAATAAGAAATTTCTTGTCAATTATTTTTATAATTATCGGATGATTGATAGTAGGCCTTTTATGAAACAAGTGCATAATTGAATGTATGCTTAATATCTACGAACAAACACAATATGGATGTAGATGAAAGTTAATGATTCTATCTTGAATCATTGACAAAGTTCCTTCCTTATGGAATGACTTTAAAAAGTTTGAAACATCTAAAAGATCAATTAGATTTCACTTGAACAACTGAGGTAATAAAATGATACCAAAGGTACATATGTTCAACAAATGGTGTGAGTAATGGAGGAAGGTACATGGAACAAGTTCTCTAAGAGTAGGAAGTGGGATTTTGTTATTCCTGTAGTTTCACGTGCAGCCATAGTAAAATCGAATTTACGACTTCATTAAATGTTGGATTGGGTTGGAATTTTGTGAGCCAATTTAGGATACATAATTCTTAAATCTAAATCTTTGGTTTGTTTATTGGTTGCTTATGGTGAGAGATATTTAGTTTGTACTATCTACAATTTTTTTATACTTTCATCTTCTTAATTCTCTATTTGTATGTATGTTGCTGATTTAGTTGTTTAACCAATACTCACTTTTATCTAAAGCCACGTGATTTTCATAATCATGGGATTTGGATGTTTTGTTAAAAAAGGTGAGAGATATTTTGTTCATTAAGTTGTATGATTAATTGATGAACGTGAATTGTGCACTAACTTGAGTATGTTTAATCTAAAACCATTTGCTTCATATATATTTTTAAAATGGTGGATGATTATGTGAAAATTTCAAAATTATTTAAAGATTGTATCCTTTCATGAGATTTTTTGTCCACTCATATGAAGTGAAAGTATGAATAGATGCGCAACAAACATGAGATGTGACTCTTCACCAAGAGTCATGACATGTGACTCTTACCAAGGGCCTTGAATGCAGAAAATCACCAGATTCTTTGTAACCTTGCCCCTTCCTTTCTACCCTTATGCACATAGAGAAATAAGGAAACTATCATCGCTAGTTTTTTTCTTAGGTATTCCTTAACTTTTGTGGAGTCATCACCTCCAATTTCAACTAACATAATAGATAAATTTTGCTCGTGCATGTGTGCACGCATACCATGTCGAAGCATAGGTTGATGTCGAAAGATATTATAAAAATCCATACCTTTCATACAGAAACAAACATATTGCTAAATCCTACAAGATCATATTGTAGTTTGATTTTTTGAACATTCATGTCATTTAATTATGCTAGTATCAAAAATAAGTAAAACATATTAAAAAATGGTAAAGATTTGGTTTATAAGCTAATAATTTGTTCAACAATGACAAAATTTTGTTATATTTAATTTCTAAGTCAATGTATCTAGTCTATTGATTCTCTTTTCAAGATCCAATACTCCTCCAATAAACTGCCTTGATTCATTTATCTCATTTCCATCTTTATAATCTTCCTCCAAAGCCTCCATCAGTGGTTCAACAGTGTCTTGGGAAGGATTTCCAAATAAAATAGTTTTCAAAGGAGAAAATTCAGGTGGAAACACCAGCATCATTGCATAGACTGCTCTTTCACCGAGTAATATTCTTTGGAAAATCACGATGATGATACAGTATTGACTGCTTCCACCATCCTACATAACGTGTGGTGACATCTCCCTTAAAAAAGCCAAGCAGGAAAATAGAAATTCCCATTAGATATGGGTATGTAGTGATTTTTCCATGCAATGCCTTTGGTTCCAAAGAATGTAGCCACACAATCTAAAACTTCTTGATTCATTCTAAATTGCATAGCCACTCTTTATGTGATAGGTACTTTTGTGTAATACATTTGTGTGACAACTAGCATTGAAACTCTCATGCATATAGCAAAAAAAACAAATTATTTGTATTTATCCAACGCAAATCTCCTACCCTCAATTTTCAAGGGATTTAGCTTGTGCCACCTACATAGTATAGGTTTTTCATGGTTGATCAACCTAGGCTGTGGTTGCAAATTTGAGAATCTCTCCCATAACCAAATATGAACCAAGTAGTAAAAGGGTGACCAAAGAGTTACCTCTTATCGTCAGCCAAACTAACTATGTTTTCTTCAACAGACCTAAATCATTTTATATGTTGGCCTAAAATATTGGTCGCAATGCTGATTATATACATCAAGGAAAACAAACTTGCTCACCAAGCCATTGGGAGAGAAATCAATCTCTGCCAACCAAGTTGCAAGGAATGTTTCATGCTCCTTTTCATTCCCACTATCGACGAATATCCACCCTTGCTAATGTATAAACCCCATTCTTTTTATTCCTTGTAGTTTGTTTTCCTATTGTATGTATCAATTTCTTCTCCACTTTTATCATTTCCTAACTTTGAAATGGGGTGAAGACGGGATCATGAACTATTGGAAAAATCTCCAACACCATCACATCCTCCAAGGTGTTTTCTTTCTCATCTTAGGGTATCAAGAAGGTATTTGTCTCAGGACACCACATCTCAACAACCCCAAAACACATGTTTTCATTCTTTACTATGAAGCACTTGGGTTGAAAACATGTGTTTTGGGTTGTTGAGAAGTTGTGTCCTTAGACAAATACCTTTTTGTGTTCCTAGGGTGAGAAAAATGTCACCTTGGAGGATGTGATGGTGTTGGAGGGTTTTGCAATTGCTCGTGATCCTGTCTTTACCCCATTTCATAGCTAGGAAATGATGAAGGTGGAGAAGAAATTGATACATAGAATAGGACAACAACAATCTCCAAGGAGTAAAAAGAGTGGGGACAACAACAATCTCCAAAGAGTAAAAAGAGTGGGGTTTATATAAACATTAGCACGGATGGATTTTTGTCAATAGTGGGAGTGAAATTAAGCATGAAACATCCCTTGCAACTTTCTTGGCAATGATTGGCTTCTCTCCTAGTGGTTTGGTGAGAAAGTTTGTTTTCCTTTTTGTTGTTCATCTTGCTGGAGAGAATCAGCTTTGTGACCAACAGTTTTATCCAACATATAAAATGATTTTGGTCTATCGAAGAAAACAATAGTTTATTTGACTGATAATGAAGAATTGGAATTGTAGTTAACTCTTTGGTCACCCTTTTACTACTTGGTCAAAACTTGGGTGTAAGAGAGATTAACAAATTAGCAACCATAGCCTTGGCTGATTTCCAATGAAGAACCTATGGTATTTAGGTGGAACAAGCTTAATCAATTGAAAATTGATGGTGTCAGATTTTCCCTGGACTCTACTAGGGGCATCTTTCCTTGGCTCCCTTAATCATGTTCAATTTGTTGGTAAGTTTAGGTCTTTTAATCCAAAAAAGGAAACTTGGTTACCATCTGAGAGTAATTTGGATAAATGAAAATAGTTTTGGTTGTTATATGCATGAGTATTTCGATGCTTGTTTGCAACAATGTATTATACAAAAGTACCTACCACATAGAGAGTGGCTATGCAATTTGGAATGCATCAAGAAGTTTCAGATTGTGTGATTGCATTCTCTGGCTCTAAAGCTATTGCATTGAAAAATTACTGCATACCCAAAATTACTTAAAAAAATTGCAAACAATATTACTTGGCAAAAAAGCAGTCTAAAGCTACTCTGTCATCATGGACCTCATGTATCAGAAGCAAATACAAATGGTAATGATGCTGATGTTGCACCTGAATTTTCTCCTTTGAAAACTGGAGACAGTGACTAAGAAAATATAAAGATAGCAAAATTTCATCACTGCTGAACAAATTATTCTTATAAACCAAATCTTTAGCATTTGTTAATATGTTTTACTTATTTCTTATACTAGCAAAATTACATGTATGAATGGTCAGCCTAAAAAGAAAATATGACATGATCTTGTAATTTTTAATGCCTTGGGTACATTAATGCCTTGGTTTCACATTTGTTATTTGTTATTTTGTCTTACTACAAGAAAAATAACCTATACCTACGGACAAAAATTGTCACTATAAATAAAAAAATCCGTAGGTAAATGTATGATAGACTTTGTCCTACGGACGTTTCTTCTATCAACTTTGAGGAGGCGTATAATGATGACTAATTGTCTGTCACTATAGGTTTTACCTACTTTGTATAGTGTGTTGGTAAAAGTCATTAACTTTTACTTACATCTCCTAGCTAATGAACACCATAATAAACTCTACTAAAAGTCACACTCTTCTCATAGTTATCATTAAAGGTATTTACATGGCCTCGCATGCAAGCCTTATCGTCACAGGCACATAAACACATTACTCCATTAATGCATCACACGGTACTCTATTTGAAAATGGATCTTTTACTCTGTTGACCCTTCCACCTGATAGTTCATCACATCAAATAGACAAAATATATCATAAGATATAAGTCTCAAAGTTCATAAATGGAGAGAGCCACACTGTCAAAATAAGCAAACTAACCATGAATGCAGAAACAAATATTCAAATAAATAATACCACTATTATGTGTAGTGGAGCTTTCCAATTTTTGTACCTAACACTTGATTTTCTTGATAACCAAGGACAAAATGACCACCTAAACGAGACTTGTCAACCACTGGAGAGCCTAATTAACCGACCTTGCTTAGATTATAATTTTGCTCTTAGGAACTTACAATGTTATTACCTCGGTGAAATTTAGTTGCAACGGACAATCCTAGTTACATAATGGATGTTCAACTCTAACTTCTTAAGCTCTAAGATTACCTTCAAAAGTGATATGAAGATTTAAGTTTAAATTATGCCGGCTTGGACTTTTTTGGACGACTTACGCTGGTGATATTTTTTTCCTTGACGTCGGTTAAAAAGTAGCAGCTACTAATGTTGATGAGAAAATGCTTGGCCTACCCCAGTTGAACAAACCCTCAGCTGCCATCAACAGAAAACAAACTAAGCTGATGTCAGCATAAAAATAAAAATGACTAACATTGACCGAAAACCTAGCCTATTTGAACAAAAAATTATCCATAAAATGCCTTTGGCAAAAACCCTAGCTTGATGTCGACCAAAAAACCTAGGATATGTCAGCCAAAAAATGGCCTTCACATCGACCAAAAATAGCCTTGACCATTGTCGACCGAAAAACATCATTAACTGATAAGTTCTATCCTATTTTATTGTGTACTTTTTTACTCTTAATGTTTTTTGTGCCCAGTCCAACCATTTGAATGATGTGAGAATAGACTGTGATTGGAAAGTCATGATTTTATTTGGAATTGAAATTGGATGGTTGATGTGTTATGACCTAGGGATTTGTCTTAATATATTAATTTTATAAGAGGCTTGCTTTATATGTATCAAGATTTTATGATTTATCTTTCTATGGATATGTGGTAAGTTGTAAAATTCAGAATATTTTTTCCAACAAATTGGGGACAAGAAGAAATGATGTCTCCAACATGCCTAGAGGTCAACTCCAACTTGTTCAAATTCATTCAAGTATGGGTTGGGTCACGGGAGTTAATTTTTAAACCCATGAACCAAACCCATAGGCCCATTGATGTGACATGTCTTTAAAATTACTATTGTTGTTTATATGTTTACATATTTTTTATATTTAAAAGTTCAAATATTAGTGATAACACATTCACTAACTTGTTCAGACTTCAAAGTCTTTCATGAGTTACTAAGTTCCCATTCTCTCTCTCACTTTCTACACTTAGCATCAGATTAAGGTTTCCAATTCTTTCTATTGCCCTCCACACATTGACTATAGGACATCCCCTCCATAACGTATTTCGATTTCTTCGAATGTCATTGTTGACTTATTGAGATTAAGTACTTAATTGTTAAGCAATATCACTATAACACTTTCATGATGCGTAAGCTAAGTGACTAGCTTCAAGGTGATTTTTCATAATTTGTATTTTGTGCTTATTTAAAACCTCGGTTTTAAAAAGTTTAAAACAAATTTTGATGTTTAGAACCAATTCACTTAATCAAAATCAACTTCTTTGTGACCAAGTTGTTTAGGGCTGGGTTTCATAAAAAAGTAACAAGAATCCAACCTACCTTCTCAAGGAGGAAGCTATAGGATTGAGCCAGATATATAGGTACAAATTCAATAAAAGGGACAACATTTTTTTTGTGTGTGTGCGTATGTGAAGGGTAAAAAAAGTTGGCCAAATCTATGTTATCTTTTTTAGTTTTAAGTAAAGGTTTCATAGATAAAAAAATTGAAGGTAAACAAATTTTGAATTCCATCAGAACTAATGTTTTATCAAAAGATCTTCCTATACTATGTACTATTTAATTTTGGATGATGAGTCGATTTGCTAGTAGGTTTCATAAATTAGAAATTGAAGTAAAGGTTTTAAGAGTGATTTGATTTAGGCTTAGCCCTCCAAATGTCAAAAACAGTCAACCAAAGTCAAAGTAAGGAGTTGTAAGTCGACCAATTTATGACAATTTTGTAAAAAGAAACAAGTTTAGTCAAAACCTTAGAAATTAGAGTTTTGAACACCAAATTAACTATTTAATTAGTGTAGGCCTAATATTAATAATTTAAATAGACAAAGACCTAATATAATTAATGTTTCTAATTATTAATTAGTTAACTAGAATTTAATTAACCTTAATTGTCTTAATTAAAGCTAACTAACAATAGATTACTCCCTCTGTCTCAAAACAAGCTAAACATGTATTTTATTTTCAAGATCCTTGTGATGAAAGATGGTTAGTGGTTCTACATGGAAAAACAATTAATGTTAATTTAGCCTAAAAAGATTAAATTTGTACTTCTGAGTTCGAGGATAGTGGGAAGCATTTTGAAACTTTGAAAAAGGGGAACGAGAGGTCAACATTGTGTTAAGCATAGAGGTGGGTCTATGTCTTCGGTGATGCATACAGGATATTAGGAAGGCTGGCAGATTCATGAAGGTGCACCATGGGTGAGTAACTTTGTGGATTTATTTTACTTTTGCATTTGTTTGAACTCACTAAGGCTTGGTGCTATGGCACTTCTTCTGTCTATTGCCCATCCAATTGTTAATATATTTGATCTTTTTTCTAAAAGCATTGAGGTGAGGCACGACAAGGTTCTAGGATTCAAAAAACTCATTTTTAATTGATTTAGGTGAGTTTTAACTATTAGAAATTGTAATTTAGTTTTTAAATATAGATTGGTGATTTCACAAATCCCATGAAATTATATTTTAAAATTTCTAATAGACACGATATCACTTAACTAACGATAGGAATCTAGAATAATTTTTTAATATATCAAGAAACTAGAGGTCATCATTAATTCATTTATTGATTTTTTGGTCTACCATTAATATTTTAAGAATATAAGTAAAAAAAGTTGATTAATGTTACATTAGAAAGCTAAAATGACAATTATTTTGAATTTTTTCTCTCTTACATGAGAATTATAATGGAATGGGGAGGAGTAGAATATAATGAAAGATAGAAGATCAAAGTCTCTTGCAAGATGAATAATGAAACATTAATTAATCCTAATGAAACAAATTTGGACCCAAAAACCTAATGGGCCAATGGGGCTCGGCCCAAAACTCCAAGATGTAGGGTTACAATACAAGAAATGTAAACACTATCCCTTGGTCCTCATTCATGCGCAGCCACTTCTAGAGTTTTAGGAGAGATAAGAGAGCTTTTATCTCTTGCCTTGTGTTCTCTCTCTAACTTCATGGTCATCCTACGTCAAGTTCTCACCTTTACAACTCAAATCTTATCCCTTGGACATCAAATTCAAGGAGGAAGCTCTAGCAGACAAGGGTTTTTCATCAATCCATTTTGTTTTGCATTTTCTTGAACTCTGAAAGACTTCAAATCTCTCAAGGTATTGAGAGTTTCTATTTTCTTTAATGTCAATTTTGGTTTGGGAGGTTATCCTCTGTGAGTATGGGCTGTCATTTCTATATTATTTGGTGTTGAAAGTTTGTGCACACATGTTGTTTTACAAATTTCAGCTTTGACATACTTCACACAGTTTTTTACTTTGTTTGATTCACATACCGTTTGATGAAAATAAAATTATATT
Source organism: Glycine max (assembly GCF_000004515.6). Classification (NCBI taxonomy): domain Eukaryota; kingdom Viridiplantae; phylum Streptophyta; class Magnoliopsida; order Fabales; family Fabaceae; genus Glycine; species Glycine max. The sequence continues at coordinate 37,455,830 of NC_038254.2, read as the reverse complement.
TGAAAAGTAGACTCTTGGGGAATATGAATATATATAAAATGCGTTATGTTTGGATTTGAATTGAATTGCTATATGAACATTAGAAATTGACTCTTCTACTAAGTGTTGCAGTTCAGAATTCGTGCATTCTTTTCATAACTGGTATTGTAGTAGAGATGCTACTGAAATTTGGGGGATAATATTGCAAAATAGGCTTCATAAGCTTTAAAAGTTGGGGTAACTTATAATTTAACTCATTGATTTGCCGAGAGAACTAATTGAAAAACGAGAGTGTGTAATGATTTTTGTTTTTTGTCTTGTATGAACATCCTTTAGTATAATGAACATTTCTATCTATATGATTAACTTTGGATTTTGAGTCATACCTTATCCAAAACTAGGCATACATGACTTTTTCTACTGGTAAAGTTTATAAAATTTTGTTATATGATAAGTATAAGTTATGCAATAGTTTTATAAATACTCTATAGAAGGAAAAAAACGTAAACTTGAGTATTAATATAAATTTTTAATCAGATAAATATATTTATGTATAAATTTGGTTTGGGTTGGATTAGATTGAATTTTAAAATGAAATCCAAAATCTGATTTTATTCAAAACAAATGGGTTTATTAAATTTTAATTTGTTCGACTTTTGGTTTATTTGATTTTCAGTTTTTTGCTTGATTTATTCATAAAGTTATTTGATAAAATCAGTTTATGAACATTCCTAAGAAAACCGATAAAGTAAAGGCATCAAATGTACAATTAAGTCTATTAACTAGTAAAGTACGCTTTTGTTAACAAATCTACAGTGTTAAACATTCATAGATTAATATGTATAGTGCATTCTTTTGCCTATGATTCTTTAATGGACATTCTCTCCTACTTAATTTTTTCAGTTTAAGGTAAAAGTTTTTTTAGAAGGAAAATTAATTGAGTTGCATAAAAAATTCCTTGTTGCTTTTGGTAGGGATAAAAGATCTTCATATATTGTGCTATTTACTTTTGAATTATGAGTAGATATGGTTGCACATTATACATAAATTAGGTTAGTCTTTTTTAATGAATTTAATTACTTATATCAATACCTATATTATATTTATTAAGTTAGAAATATGTAGACACAAAATAACATAACACCATGACATAAACTTTTGCAGTTTCCAATTGAAATTCGCATAATTGGAAGGAATTATAGAAAAATGTCAAAGATTAATACTCTCCCTGGTCTCATATATAAGCAAAAATAATTACTTCCCATAAATTAAGAAAGTTAGTTGAAATCATTTAATTTTACTAATCTCAAGTACAAAGTAAGGTTATTCTTAAAATGTCCTCTATTCAAACCTGATTCTTTGTACACTATATTCCATCCAATATCTACATATATTGTTAGGAATGAGTCGAGCCTAATGGTTAGTGTTTTATATGCATACCTTGGAAAATTGCACTTTTCTTAATTTGGATTTTGTTCTTTCTTGCATTATCATCACAATCAATTTATCAGGTATTTCTTTATTTTTGAAGTGGTGTCTCCAATCATCACACCTTGAAAAAGGTATGTATGTCTTCAACACCCCAATCCCAACCAATAGGGAAGATGAGATCATTGCTAAAGCCCGTTAGAAAACAAGTATGATGGTTATATTTGAATGGGACACATCTTAAAAGGTACGTGTGTGACACTTTTTTTAAACTACGTGATGGGAAAAAATAAGAAATTTCTTGTCAATTATTTTTATAATTATCAGATGATTGATAGTAGGCCTTTTATGAAACAAGTGCATAAATTGAATGTATGCTTAATATCTACAAACAAACACATTATGGATGTAGATGAAAGTTAATGATTCTATCTTGAATCATTGACAAAGTTCCTTCCTTATGGAATGACTTTAAAAAGTTTGAAACATCTAAAAGATCAAACTGATTTCTCTTGAACAACCGAGGTAATAAAATGATACCAAAGGTACATATGTTCAACAAATGGTGTGAGTAATGAAGGAAGGTACATTGAACAAGTTCTCTAAGAGTAGGAAGTGGGATTTTGTTATTCCTGTAGTTTCACGTGCAGCCATAGTAAAAATGCATTTACGACTTCATTAAATATTGGATTGAGTTGGAATTTGGTGAGCCAATTCAGGATACATAATTCTTAAATCTAAATCTTTGGTTTGTTTATTGGTTGCTTGTGGTGAGAGATATTTAGTTTGTACTATCTACAATTTTTTTATACTTTCATCTTCTTGATTCTCTATTTGTATGTTTGTTGTTGTTTTAGTTGTTTAACCAATACTCACTTTTATATAAAACCATGTGATTTTCAGAATCATGGGATTTGGTTGTTTTGTTAAAAAAAAGGTGAGAGATATTTTCTTGATTAAATTGTATGATTAATTGATGAACGTGATTTGTGCACTAACTTGAGTATGTTTAATCTAAACCATTTGGTTCAGATATATTTTGAAAATGGAGGGTGATTATGTGAAATTTTCAAAATTATTTAAAGATTGTATCCTTTCATGAGATTTTGTGTCCACTTATATGAAGTGAAAGTATGAATAGATGCGCAACAAACATGAGATGTGACTCTTCACCAAGAGTCATGACATATGACTCTTCACCAAGGGCCTTGAATGCAGAAAATCACCAGATTCTTTGTAATCGTGCCCGTTCCTTTCTTCCCTTATGCACATAGAGAAATAAGGAAACTATCACCGCTAGTTGTTTTCTTTGGTATTCCTTAACTTTTGTGGAGTCATCACCTCTAATTTCAACTAACATAATAGATAAATTTTGCTCGTGCATGTGTGCATGCATACCATGTCGAAGCATAGGTTGATGTCGAAAGATATTATAAAAATGCATACCTTTCATACACAAACAAACATATTGCTAAATCCTACAAGATCATATTGTAGTTTGATTTTTTGAACATTCATGTCATTTAATTATGCTAGTATAAAAAATAAGTAAAACATATTAACAAATGGTAAAGATTTGGTTTATAAGCTAATAATTTGTTATACAATGACAAAATTTTGTTATATTTAATTTCTAAGTCAATGTATCTAGTCTATTGATTCTCTTTTCAAGATCCAATATTCCTCCAATAAACTGCCTTAATTCATTTATCTCATTTCCATCTTTATAATCTTCCTCCAAAGCCTCCATCAGTGGTTCAACGGTGTCTTGGGAAGGATTTCCAAATAAAATAGTTTTCAAAGGAGAAAATTCAGGTGGAAACACCAGCATCATTGTATATACAGCTCTTTCACCGAGTAATATTCTTTGCAAAATCATGATAATGATACAATATTGACTGCTTCCACCATCCTGCATAACATGTGGTGACGTCTTCCTCAGAAAAGCCAACCAAGAAAATAGAAATTCCCGTTAGATATGGGTATGTAGTAATTTTTCGATGCATTGCCTTTGGTTCCAAAGAATGTAGCCACACAATCTAAAACTTCTTGATGCATTCTAAATTGCATAGCCACTCTTTATGTGATAGGTACTTTTGTGTAATACATTTGTGTGACAACTAGCATTGAAACTCTCATGCATATAGCAAAAAAAAAACTATTTTTATTTATCGAATGTATTGAACATAAGGGTGCTAAGGAAAGTAGTCCCTAGATGAATCCAGGGCAAATCTCCTACCCTCAATTTTCAAGGGATTAAGCTTGTGCCACCCACAAAGCATAGGTTTTTCATGGTTGATCAACCTAGGCTATGGTTGCAAATTTGAGAATCTCTCCCATAACCAAATATGAACCAAGTAGTAAAAGGGTGACCAAAGAGTTACGTCTTATCATTAGCCAAACTAACTATTGTTTTTTTCAACAGACCTAAATCATTTTATATGTTGGCCTAAAATATTGGTCGCAAAGCTGATTATCTACATCAAGGAAAACAAACTTGCTCACCAAGCCATTGGGAGAGAAATCAATCTATGCTATCCAAGTTACAAGGAATGTTTCATGCTCCATTTCATTCCCACTATCGACGAATATCCACCCTTGCTAATGTATATACCCCATCCTTTATATTCCTTGTAGTTTGTTTTCTTATTGTATGCATCAATTTCTTCTCCACTTTTCTCATTTCCTAGCTTTGAAATGGGGTGAAGACGGGATCATGACTATTGGAAAATTCTCCAACATCATTACATCCTCCATGGGGTTTTTTTTCTCACCTTAGGGTAACAAAAAGGTATTTTAACTATTGGAAATTTCTCCAACATCATCACATCATTCATTTTTTCTCACCAATTCTCAACAACCCCAAAACCCATGTTTTCATTTTTTACTATGAAGCACTTGGGTTGAAAACATGTGTTTTGGGTTGTTGAGAAGTTGTTTCCTTAGACAAATACCTTTTTATGCTCCTAGGGTGAGAAAAATGTCACCTTGGAGGATGTGATGGTGTTGGAGGGTCCGGTTTTGCAACTGTTGGTGATCCTATCTTGACCCCATTTCAAAGCTAGGAAATGATGAAGGTGGAGAAGAAATTGATACATAGAACAGGACAACAACAATCTCCAAGGAGTAAAAAGAGTGGGGTTTATATAAACATTAGCATGGATGGATTTTTTTCAATAGTGGGAGTGAAATTGAGCATGAAACATCCCTTGCAACTTGCTTGGCAATGATTGGCTTCTCTCCTAGTGGCTTGGTTAGAAAGTTTGTTTTCCTTATTGTTGTTCATCTTGCTGGAGAGAATCAGCTTTGTGACCAACAGTTTTATCCAACATATAAAATGATTTTGGTCTATCGAAGAAAACAATAGTTTATTTGACTGATAATGAAGAATTGGAATTGTAGTTAACTCTTTGGTCACCCTTTTACTACTTGGTCCAAACTTAGGTGTGGGAGAGATTAACAAATTAGCAACCATAGCCTAGGCTGATTACCAATGAAGAACCTATGCTATTTAGGTGGAACAAGCTTAATCAATTGAAAATTGACGGTGTGAGATTTTCCCTAGACTCTACTAGGGGCAATTTTCCTTGGCACCCTTAATCATGTTCAATTTGTTGGTAAGTTTAGGTCTTTTAATCCAAAAAAGGAAACTTGGTTACCATGTGAGAGTAATTTGGATGAATGAATATAGTTTTGGTTGTTATATGCATGAGTATTTCGATGCTTGTTTGCAACAATGTATTATAAAAAAGTACATACCACATAGAGAGTGGCTATGCAATTTGGAATGCATCAAGAAGTTTCAGATTGTGTGATTGCATTCTCTGGCACCAAAGCTATTGCATTGAAAAATTAATGCATACCCAAAATTACTTTAAAAAATTGCAAACAATATTACTTGGCAAAAAAGCAGTCTAAAGCTACTCTGTCATCATGGACCTCATGTATCAAAAGCAAATACAAATGGTAATGATGCTGATGTTGCACCTGAATTTTCTCCTTTGAAAACTGTTCAATTTGGAAATCCTTCTCAAGACACTGTTGACCCAAGAGATGGAGGCTTTGGAGGAAGACTATGGAGATGGAAATGGGAAAAATGAATCAAGGCAATTTATTGAGGGGTTAATGGATCTTGAATAGAGAATCAATAGACTGGAGACAGTGACTAAGAAATTATAAAGATAGCAAAATTTGGTCACTATTGAACAAATTATTCTTATAAACCAAATCTTTAGCATTTGTTAATATGTTTTACTTATTTCTTATACTAGCAAAATTACATGTATGAATGTTCAGCCTAAAAAGAAAATATGACGTGATCTTGTAATTTTTAATGCCTTGGGTACATTAATGCCTTGGTTTCACATTTGTTATTTGTTATTTTGCCTTACTACAAGAAAAATGACTTATACCTACGGAGAAAAACAGTCACTAGAAATAAAAAAATCCGTAGGTAAATGTATAATAGACTTTATCCTACGGACGTTTCTTCTGTCCACTTTGAGGAGGCGTGTAATGACGACTAATTGTCTGTCGCTATAGGTTTTACCTACTATGTATAGTGTGTAGGTAAAAGTCATTAACTTCTACTTACATCTCCTAACTGTAGGTAAATGCCTTTAATATGTACCTATCATCTTCAACTGTAGGTAAATATGTTTAACATGAACACCTCTAATAAGAAGACAATTCTAGGGTGCCAATTTGAGAGCCTAACTAGAAAGGCTATGACCTGTTTGGTAACTAGGGATGCACCTTGGAATTGGAATCTGCCCTCCTCAACCTTGCCTTGCTATAAAATGAGTGTCCAAGTACTATTTTTCCATAAATTATTACTAGCTGGAAGCTTACCAATCATCATATATGAACACACTTTGCATAGAATCAATATTAGAGAATCTCAAGCCAGAAGCATATCTTTTATTACATTAGAAAGCACAACTATTCAAGAGAAATAGAGAAAATCCTAGTTAATGAACACCATAATAATCTCTACTACCAGTCGCACTCTTCTCATAGTTATCATTAAAGGTATTTACATGGCCTCACATGTAAGCCTTACCGTCACTAGCACATAAACACATTACTCCAATAATGCATCACACAATACTCTTTTTGAAAATGGATCTTTTACTCTGTGCTTGCAAGGACTACTGACCCTTCCACCTGATAGTTCATCGCATCAAATAGACAAAATATATCATAAGATATAAGTCTCAAAGTTCATAAATGGAGAGAGCCACACGGTCAAAATAAGCAAACTAACCATGAATGCAAAAACAAATATTGAAATAAATAATACCACTTTTATGTGTAGTGGAGCTTTCCAATTTTTGTACCTAACACTCGATTTTCTTGTTAACCAAGGCCAAAAAGACCACCTAAACGAGACTTGCCAACCACTTGAGAGCCTAACCGAACTTGCTTAGATTATAATTTTGCTCTTAGGAACTTACAATGTTATTACCTCAGTGAAATTTTGTTGCAACTGGCAATCCTAGTTACGTAATAGATATTCAACTCTAACTGTGACACCCTCTACCCCTCACATATATACTAATAAAGGAATAAAAATTCAAATATTAATTTAAAGTATTTTTAAAACATTTTTAAATACAAGTCTTTCAAAGGGATAAAAGGCTCACATTCACTTTCTTCAACATCATATTCAAACTTGTCCAAATAAATAATAAAGTCATCTCGGCTCAAACAAGGTCATCTAAGCTTCATACAATTAATATAGAACCTATATCCTAATGTCACATCCTATCAGAGCGTTGTGTTCTCGTGTCCTCTAGCATGAGGTTCTTCATAGTCATTCACCTATCCATCTGCTCCCCCGAACACAAAGTTCAAGATTATCACATGATCCAAACACAAACAGCAAATCGGGAGTGAGTTATCACATTCCTAACTACTAGAGAGAAACAAGACAACATATAGTAGCCAAATACAATTTACTTAGCATATCTCACATTATTTCATCACTTTGTCATTCAAAATTCACTTTTCAATCATCAATCCCAATACACAAGAATCACACACTCCGATCAAGACATAATAACACATCAATTTCATAATAAACAATTAGCAAGCGTATGCAACAGTTATGCTAAGACTCAAGCCTATATGCAATGTGGTACCATGTCAGTGAAAAACCTCGTCGGACGCCTAGGAGTACATGACAAGACAAACCACACACCAGCAAGTCAAGTCACTATCACTAGGTAATATCATAGGGAGACCAGTCAGGGTCACAGTGTTTTGCGAGAATGTTCCAACCATATGGGATCAACATAGGCTTAAAGGAGCACTCAAACCGTGTGACCCCCAAGGCCTACACTCTGAAGAGTCCGTCAGGGCCTCTCCCTCCTGATTCAGGTCCAACCCAGAAAATATTTTAGCACACAGACTCTATCTATGAACTGTACAAAACACACGACTCCTCAATTATTCTCAAAATAATTTTAACTTGTCGCCCTTTAAGGATCTTATCATTAACTCGTCGCCCTTAAAGGGACTTAACATTAACTTGTCACCCATAAAGGGACTTAGCATAACTCGTCGCCCTAAAAGGGACTTAGCATTAACTCGTCGCCCAAAAAGGGACTTATCATTAACTCGTCGCCCTTAAAGGAACTTATGGTCGTGTGATTGTACAATTCATAGTTTACAACTCAATGCACACAACATCTCAATACACACAACATCTCAATCATGTGCATACTCAATTTATCACATACACTCGATCTCAATTACAATGGTATAATCTCAAAATAACATGTTATCATACCTCATGAATCATATTCACTTTACCTGTGAACTATGCAATACACACAACTACTCAATTATTCTCAAAATCATTTTAACTCATCGCGCTAGTGATTAAACTCGTCGGGTTCCCACAATGGATCCCATCACAATACTCGTCGCGCAAAACTCGTCGCCCTTAAAGGGTCTTACAGTTGTGTGATTGCACAATTCATAGCTCACAACACAATACACATCTCTATATACATGTATTTCGTCATTCATCACATGTTCAATTCACCACATACTCACAATTTGAATCATCATTTCATATCCTCAATATGACAATTTATACAAAAGACTATCACAACCAGGGGACTAAAACCCCTCAAATAATATTACACAATTATATCAAAATCATAAGTCAAAATTTACATATATCAAGAGCACAATTTATCAAGCAATACTCATCAGAACATCAATATTTTATTTATAATTATAAAGGAAAAATTGCAATTTAATAAACATCCCAAAATAAAATCCCAATTTAATCCTCTAAGGATACACATGTTCTCACTATTCCCTAATTGTGAATAACTCATCCCTTACCTCTGAGCGGACTCACCTGTCTTTAGACAGCGATAGCGGCATCTCTAGCGGTTCCTTGAGATTCCTCCAGTTATTCCTCCAACTGTTCCGATAGAATTCCCAAACATCAGAGAGACGGAGAAGAGATTGAAGCCTCCACTTGTACTGTCTTCATCCGATTCCTTTTTCTCCCTCCACAGATATTATCTCGCAAATTCCAACGGTGAAAGTGTGCGCAATTAAATTTCGAACCACATATCCACATTTCATGAAAATCCAACGGTTAACGAAACCGGGATCGTAATTTTACTGAGACCATTCTGGATTTCTGTGGGAAAAGAGAAAGCTACGGTGCGAAGGGTATTTCTCTTAGCTCTGTTATGATTTTGCAATTCCCAACGGTTAAAATGCTTAAAATTGGGTTGCTAACGTGGTAATCAAATTTCACGACGATCCAACGATGAATGAGTCCGAGATCATCGTTTTTCTGAGACAGGTTTTGCGGGCTACAGGAAAAAGAAAAGGTTTTGGAGAAGAGAACAGAGAAAACGAAAATGAGGGACAGAAGAGGCACCGTCAGTGTGAAAACTGACCTAACACTATTTACAGCTAGGTTTACTCTATTTATTTATTTATTATTTTATAAAAACAAACTTTATTTTATTCTCTATCAAACAAATAAATAAAATATCATTTTTATTTTCTCTCAAATCATTATTTTAATTAATAATTATATCACTTTATTTTATTTATAAAATCTCATCATTTTTTAAAAAACTCTATTTATTTATAAATAACAATCCTTTTTAATCTAGTTGATGAAAATTGGGATGTTACACTAACTTCTTAAGCTCTAAGATTACCTTCAAAAGTGATATGAAGATTTAAGTTTAAATTAGTTTAACCCGTTCATTTTGGACACTACACTTTCCGTTTAGTGAAATTTAGCTGTATGTGTTGGCTTTTTATGAACCCCTATTCAATTGTCTCTGACCTCACATTTTCCCTTTGTACCTAATGCAGTCTCAACTGACATTAACCTTATATTACTGTTGGGACTGGTCACTGATTCTCTGTTCTAAATAGATGAAAAGAATATTCTGCAAAGAGAACTGAGAGCAGCACCGGTAATTATATTTAAACTCATGTCATCTCGTTACCCTGAAGAATGCACCCCAGATTTGCTCTTCCTCGGCGGGTACTGCAGTAATCTTATTCTTTGGATTCTCATAGCATCTCAATCCTCCAACTGCTGTAGAGTAGAAACTTCCTGTACAATTTACAGAATAACAATGTCAATAGTGAGGGAATACTTACAATCATGGGGAACAAAAAGAAACAGAACATAGATAACGTCAATGTAAAAATCCTCATATTATGAATTATCATCATCTTGAAGGGGAGGGAGGAAATGATCCAATATGGGATCACTTGGAACAAATAGTTGCCAAAATGTTGAGGATTGTGATATGCTGGATCAAAAAGAAACTCACCTCGAGGGAAAGAAGCAAGTGACTTGCCACAAAAACCTTCAAGCAATATAATTTACTTTACTTGTGATATGCTAGAACAAACAGAACATTGAATACAAACCAACTATAGCAAGGGAAGATATAATTTACTTTACTTGTTTGGTGAACAATATATAAAATTTGGTCAAGTGAGACAACAATATAAATAGTAAGTACCAACTAATACAATATCTATGCCTTTTTATATAGCTTTGCATTAAAAAAAGTAATAGAAAATAATATGTATATATACTGGGAGTATATTTTATTATTATTATTAAATCATAAATTATGATAAATATTAATTTTTTAATTTTAATAATAGATATTTTTAATAGGAAATAATAAATATTTTAAATGCTATATAAAAAGGGAATTTTAATTAATTGACAACTTAAAAAGAAGTGTAGGTTAAATTTATATATGCATTGCTTTTATCCTCCTCCATGATGTAAATCAAGTTCAATGAAACAATGCAACTATTTGTAATACTATTAATTAACAAATAATATTAAACTAAAAAATAAATATTTTTATTAAAAAGTTACTTTCGGGTAGATTTAGAGGGGTAGTGTAGGCTTTCCAACTTTATAATATCACATATGTACTTCTATTAAAGCTGGAATGCATGGGCCAGCCCAACCGTTTCAATGTTGGAATGCAAAGATGATGAAGCTTCACTTTAAAATTTTACTCGGGACCAACATGTTATATTTGGATGCATAAATTCACCCTTATAAAAGTATTCACTCTTGAACAAGAGAATATTAGGAACTACTCACTCTCTTTCATGATAAGCTACATAACTTCTCCCGTATCAAGTATGTCACACTAATTTATTTTTAAGTTTTTTATTTCCCCCTATTGTTTAAAATTAGTCTATCTCAATTTAAATTTGAATTTTGAATTTTAAAATTTGATACATTATATCAATTTGATAGACATACAGATCATATGTATTCATTTATATAATTTGTTGACAATGTGGTCATGGCTAAAAAATTGCAGAGCTAAAAGCTTCTAACTAAATGCTTAGGTGTAACATAAATTGGAAAATCAAAATATTGATACTTACTGGGTATGGCCCAAAATCAGTAGCTGGCCCAATGTTTAATATGTTCAGAGCCTCAGCTTTTGCCAGGTCGTACTATTTAACACTTGTCAACAACTCATTGATGCTCTCTCTTGTTTGAACAGAGGCAGCAGTGTCAACCAAATAATCATAAACCTGCTAGATATACAGAACATTCATCTACCAATAAAACTTACAAGTATTCCCATTTATTAGAAAAACCACATCTAACCTTGTATTCAGACTGTGCTACTTTGGCAATAACTCTTGTTGGATTCTTTGAAGCTCCTTTAGCTTGTAAGAAATCAAGGACCTCAAAATTTGTGAGTGCACCAGCATTGCCCTCTAAGCTGTGACAAAGCTATTAAACATCAATCATATCCCAATATAAAAGAGAAAGTTCAATTGAAATTAGTGTATTAATTTTGAAAACAAACAAAAATGGTAGAAACTTACATTTTCATCTGTAAGACACCAGAGTGAGAGAAAAGGCAGTTACAAAACAAGAGGGTGTCTCCTTTGCTTCTGCAATAAAGCCAGCCCAGTACACAAACAGACAATCACATAATGAAATTCCCAGTTTTCACAAAATATAACAAATCACACTGCTAATTCAACTTAAACACACATAATTGGGTTGGGGTGGACATCAAAAGCAAAAAAAATTGAGTTGGGTGTGTTTTCCCCTACAAAGAAAAATAGCAATGTTAAAAAATTAGAACAATACATTTAATTTGAGCAACCAAACAAGAATAAAATAGTGAAGACAGAAACTAGTTGTGAAGCTTCTGGCGGTTTGAATTGTGGGTCCAAAGAATCTTCTGGTTTAGCCTTGGAAAAACTGGAATCAGCAATAGGCTTTGCATTGTTAGGCTGAGTTAATCCAGTCACTGCCTTCATTCATGTGATTATCAATGTTTACTCCTGCTGCACTCACTTCCTGACCTTCTGGTTTGTGATTCTTGACATCAAGAAAAATTAAATGCTTGATTACAATCAACATCCCTATAATTTAAGTGTGAAATAACTACTATCTTCCATTCATTTCCATAAATTATCGTGAAATTCATCTCTCTCTATTCCTTTTAACACATGTTAAAATCAAAAGATAAAGACTAAACCAGCCTATAAGATTTAAAATCTAAATTCACTAGAAATTACCCTTACCTTTCGTTAAGTTATCATGTATTAGTCATGAGAGTGAACACTAAATAAAAATGATTGCAATATAAATATATACATGCAGAGCTGGGTTATTAAAAAAAAGTACCTCCATTGAGCCATAAGAGAACGGATTTTTGTTCTGGTTTGTGAGTGGCCTCAAAAAACCAATAGAACAGTGCTCTTCCTTGAGTTTCATTGACAGTGATATAACCACCATATTCTTGAACTTCACCGGAGGCTGCACAGGTAATCCATGCACTCTATCAGCTTCTTGCTCTGCCAGTATCTCCTGGCTAAGGTAACTAGCTACTGAAGGCTTTGCCACACCTAACGCTTCTATGGTCAAACAAACAAAAAGCAGAAGATGAAGATTGAGAAAAACTGAACACAAAGCCATAACTGATATATATCTCCGGTGTAGGTGTGTTTGTGTAGGTGTGCGATATATATCCACGCATTGAATTGGCTAACGGCCAAACCAAATACGCCAAATACAGTGATTCAAAAAGCATTCAAATGCCTAAGCTGCGCCGCATTTTAGTAAGTTGCAGATGTGATCATTACAATGCAGCAGCATTAATATAGAGTTGCATGCTAAAAGAATCAAAATCAAAATCTGGTATATTTTCTCAGAAATATTTCTAGCCTTGTAGGAGAATTTGTAGAAGATAGGAATAGGAAAACCCTAAGGTTTATACTGTAATTAATAACACAAGAGTCTCAAGATAGAGAATGAAGCTTCATTGTAAGAACTGTGGAAAGCACCTGTAGGAGATGACGAGAGTGATGAGCAAAATGACGGCGACAGCGACGAAGTCTATTTCGTTGAAGCCTTTGGGAAGAGACGGCACCGTGAGGCGCCATTTGGTGGTGGAGATTCCGATTGTGGTGCCTAGGTACGCCGTCAAGCCTCAAGCCTCTGGCGAGGGTGACATTGGAAAGCACGGACCAAAGGTGACACGGAGGTAGCTGAA
>NC_038254.2:37380166-37442264 GCF_000004515.6 Glycine max | reverse complement strand
GAGGAGGGTGCAGAAGCCGACAATGGCAATTAAAATAAGAGTAAACACGAAATTCAAATTAAATACTAATAGTATCTAAAAATTTCATTAATTTATCTACACTATCCATCCATTTGTAAATAAAAATCTTTTTTATTTTACCTACAATTTAGCTGTAGGAATAAGTTTTTATAAGGTTTTACCTACACTACATAGTTATAGGTAATTTTTTTTTTTATATTTTTCCAAGATTTACCTATACTAAAATCTGTAAGTATAAGTCTTTGAATTTAACCTACACTAAACAAGGGTAGGTAATAAAGTATTTTTAAAGTTTACCTACACTAATTCATGTTTGTAGGTAAAGGTGTTTGTAGGTATAAGGCATTTTTCTTGTAGTGCCTATGGTGGTTCAAGGAATGTGTGCAACACTTTTTTCACTAACTATTTATTATTTTTATTGAAATTCGGGTGAGATACTATATATAAGTGTTTTTTTTAGTATGTATTACATTGTTTAAAACATGGATTAGTAATTTTTAACCAAATTTAGGCCATTATTTGGAACCTATGGTTGTGTTTAGGGTCTTATTGGAAAACTGTATTTGTTAAAAAAGACAAATATACTTTAAGTATAACATGCTATCAAGTTGACTCATCTTCCAAAAGTAAAGAACACAGTATAAGAAGATTTTTTATTCTTCTACCAAATTAAAAAATTTATTTCTTATGTTATCGAAAATTACATTTCCTTCCTTTTTTTTCCTTCCAAACGTTTACCTTAAACTCAAAAAAATTAAAGTAGGAGATTTTTCTTAATTATTATATTTATTATCTTTCACCTTGACATAGCAGAGGTTTGAGCAATTAAAGACTCCTAGGAAAAAGAGTGTGCCACATACTAGTAATTCAATGATTAACAATGAAGATCTTTTAACCATATGCATATACTTTACTAATTAATAGTCTCAATTGTGATTTCGTTACTATCTGACTTTGCTAGGTATACATATACTTTACTAATTAATAGTCTCAATTGTCGATCACCTCGGAAAAATTGAAGCAAAAGGCGTCTTTTCTTTTTCTAATTAATAGTCTCAATTGTCGATCACCTCGGAAAAATTGAAGCAAAAGGCGTCTTTTCTTTTTCTTTTTCTTCTCTTGAATAAATTTTCTCTTCAAAATAAATCCAATCCAATTGATGTACACCCTTAAATTTTGTGAATTTCATCAATTCATCACTTTTTTCTATAATTTAATTCCCACTATTTTAAATGTACAATTTTTTATCACATAAAAATTTAACATCAAAATGCTCATTTTGGATATGATATGGTCATGAGGAAAAGGATTTTTTATTTTTCATAACATGGTATACATATATATTTACAAAATGTTGGCTTTTTCTTTTGGAAGATGCACTATTAGAACAGTTGAGGCAAAGGTTGTTGCTAGTTCAATTAGACAGAGAAAAGTGTGCTTTCTCAAGTGTTTACTATAGCATATATAATTGTCAAGTATTTTTTGTACCCTCAGCCTATCATATTAGAACTAGTGTGAATCTCATAAATGTTGATTAAAATGAAACTGTGTTTAAGTCTGTTTGGAAGAGCAGCTCTCCGAATAAAGCCTTTTAATGGTCAGAAGGCTTCTAGGAGGCCAATCTTGTGACTTGGTAAATTGGACTGATGCTATTAAACATCACTTGTATTGTTGCTCTATTTTTTTCCTTCATCCCTCTTTTTGTGTGTTTTCACATTCCTTTATAGTCGCATACAAACTATTAAAAAAAAATTCCCCATTTCTATTTATAAGCGAATGAACATAGGAATGATATTGAATCATATTTCTGAGTTCGACCTAAGTTAATCCCGTGTTGCGGAATTTCCAAGTTTTACTTACTTTTGAACGATTCGAAAGTCATTTTCAATTAATTTTTTTTATCGACATCAATCGAGACTATTTTTGATCGGATGCCAGTTGGGGCAATTTTTTGGCAAACGTCGGCTTGGACTTTTTTGGACGACATAGGCTTGTGATATTTTTTTGCTTGACGTCAGTTAAAAAGTAGCACCTACTAATGTTGATGAGAAAAAGCTTGGCCTACGTCAGTTGAACAAACCCTCAGCTGCCATCAATAGAAAACAAAACTTAGCTGATGTCAGCATAAAAATAGCAATGACTAACATTGACCGAAAACCTAGCCTATTTGAACAAAAAAATATCCATAAAATGACTTTGGCAAAAACCCTAGCTTGATGTCGACCATCCTCTTCAAGCTTCTTATCCAAAAAATGGCCTTGGCATCGACCAGCTCAAAGATCCAGCTTCCATAGAAGCTCCACAAGCAAGCTTCCATCAAGTTCTATCCTATTTTATTGTGTACTTTTTTACTCTTAATGTATTTTGTGCCCAGTCCAACCATTTGAATGATGTGAGAATAGACGGTGATTGGAAAGTCATGATTTTATTTGGAATTGAAATTGGATGGTTGATGTGTTATGACCTAGGGATTTGTTTTTATATTAATTTTATAAGAGGCTTGCTTTATATGTATCAAGATTTTATGATTTATCTTTCTATGGATATGTGGTAAGTTATAAAATTCAGAATATTTTTTCCAAGAAATTGGGGTCAAGAAGAAATTATGTCTCCTTAACCATGAACTATGAAATTGGGATAGAACACCTCTTTTATTATATGGGATTGATGTTTTGGGTATTTCATGAGTCATAATGGTTTAAATAATATAAATGTTCTCAAACTCTATTTGAATCATATTTAATGAAAAATATAACTTTTTTTTATTTTTAGAGATTGTTTATTCTAGTCGATAAAAAATCAAGTTTTAATTTCAAATCAATCAAATGAAATTTTGTTCATTTAAATAGTGGATAAATGGAAAGTTCTAGGCATTGAGACAAGTTGTTGTGGAAACGATACTCTACATACATTTTTAATTATTTGTATACGTACACTTGCCTAGAGGTCAACTCCAACTTGTTCAAACTCATTCAAGTATGGGTTGGGTCATGGGTGTTAATTTTTAAACCCATGAACCAAACCCATAGACCCATTGATGTGACATGTCTTTAAAATTACTATTGTTGTTTATATGCTTACATATTTTTTATATTTAAAAGTTCCAATATTAGTGATAACACATTCACTAACTTGTTCAGACTTCAAAGTCTTTCATGAGATACTAAGTTCCCATTCTCTCTCTCACTCTCTACACTTAGCATCAGATTAAGGTTTCCAATTCTTTCTATTGCCCTCCACACATTGACTATAGGACATCCCCTCCATAACGTATTTCAATTTCTTCGAATGTCATTGTTGACTTATTGAGATTAAGTACTTAATTGTTAAGCAATATCACCATAACACTTTCATGATGTGCCAGCTAAGTGACTAGCTTCAAGGTAATTTTTCATAATTTGTATTTTGTCCTTATTTAAAACTTCAGTTTTAAAAAGTTTAAAAGAAATTTAGATGTTCAGAACCAATTCACTAAATCTAAATCAATTTGTTTGTGACCAAGTTGTTTAGGGTTGGGTTTCATAAAAAAGTAACATGAATCCAACCTACCTTCTCAAGGAGGAAGCTACAGGATTGAGCTAGCTATATAGGTACAAATTCAATAAAAGGGACAATATTTTTTTTGTGTGTGTGCGCATGTAAAGGGTAAAAAAAGTTGGCCAAATCAATGTTATCTTTTTTAGTTTTAAGTAATGGTTTCAAAGATAAAAAATTGAAGGTAAAGAAATTTTGAATTCCATCAAAACTAATTTTTTATTTGGTATAGATAAAACATCTTCCTATACTATGTACTATTTAATTTTGGATGATGAGTCGATTTGGTAGTAGGTTTCATAAATTAGAAATTGAAGTAAAGGTTTTAAGAGTGATTTGATTTAGGCTTAGCCCACAAAATGTCAAAAACAGTCAACCAAAGTCAAAGTAAGGAGTTGTAAGTTGACCAATTTATGACAATTTTGTAAAAAGAAACAAGTTTAGTCAAAACCTTAGAAATTAGAGTTTTGAACACCAAATTACCTAATTAATTAGTGTAGGCCTAATATAAATAATTTAAATAGACAAAGACCTAATATAATTAATGTTTCTAATTATTAATTAGTTAACTAGAATTTAATTAACCTTAATTGTCTTAATTAAAGCTAACTAATAATGGATTACTCCCTCTGTCTCAAAATAAGCTAAACAGGTATTTTATTTTCAAGATCCTTGTGATGAAAGATGGTTAGTGTGTCTACATGGAAAAACAATTAACGTTAATTTAGCCTAAAAAGATTAAATTTGTACTTCTGAGTTTGAGGATAGTGGGAAGCGTTTTGAAACTTTGAAAAAGGGGAGCGAGAGGTCAACATTGTGTTAAGCATTGAGGTGGGTCTATGTCTTCGGTGGTGCATACATGATATTAGGAAGGGAGGCAGATTCATGAAGGTGTACCATGAGTGAGTAACTTTGCGGATTTATTTTACTTTTGCATTTGTTTGAACTCATTAAGGCTTGGTGCTATGGCACTTCTTCGGTCTATTGCCCATCCAATTATTAATATATTTGATCTTTTTTCTAAAAGCATTGAGGTGAGACACGGCAAGGTTCTAGGATTCAAAAAGCTCATCTTTAATTGATTTAGGTGGGTTTTAACTATTAGAAATTGTAATTTAGTTTTTTAATATAGATTGGTGATTTCACAAATCCCATGAAATTATATTTTAAAATTTCTAATAGACACGTTATCACTTAACTAACAATAGGAATCTAGAATAATTTTTTAATATATCAGGAAACTAGAGGTCATCATTAATTCATTTATTGATTTTTTTTTGTCTACCATTAATATTTTAAGAATATAAGTAAAAAAAGTTGATTAATGTTACATTAAAAAGATAAAATGACAATTATTTTGAATTTTTTTTCTCTTATATCGATACCTATATTATATTTATTAGGTTAGAAATATGTAGACACAAAATAACATAACACCATGACCTAAACTTTTGCAGTTTCCAATAGAAATTCACATAATTGGGAGGAATTGTAGAATATATATATACTCTCTCTGTCTCATATATAAGCAAAAATAATTACTTCCCATAAATTAAGAAAGTTAGTTGAAATCATTTAATTTTACTAATCTCAAGTAGAAAGTAAGGTTATTCTTAAAATGTCCTCCATTCAAACCTGATTCTTTGTACACTATATTCCATCCAATATCTACATATATTGTTAGGGATGAGTCGAGCCTAATGGTTAGTGTTTTATATGCATACCTTGGAAAATTGCACTTTTCTTAATTTGGGTTTTGTTCTTTCTTGCAATATCATCACACTCAATTTATCAGGTATTTCTTTATTTTTGAAGTGGAGTCTACATATATTGCTAGGGATGAGTCACCAGATTCTTTGTACACTAAAAATAAAGGAGTCACCAGATTCTTTGTACACTATATTCCATCCAATATCTACATATATTGTTAGGGATGAGCCGAGCCTAATGGTTAGTGTTTTATATGCATACCTTCGAAAATTGCACTTTTCTTAATTTGGTTTTTGTTCTTTCTTGCAATATCATTGATGTGCCATCATTTTCTTCTATTTTCTAAACCCTTTTTGCACCATTTTAATTATTGATTGGTCTTAATTGTCAATTAATTAGGCAGTTTTATTATTTGGGCCCATTCAGCTAATTTGATGTTTTTAATCTAATTTCAGGAATTAATGAAGCATTGGGCTTGAATCTAGCATTGGGCTTGAATCTAGAATTGGGCTTGGACTTGAAGAGGGCAGACTAATTTATTCTATAAAATTAGATCTTATCTTATCTAGATATTATTTAGATTTGATCTCATCTAGATATTATTTCATCTAGATCTTATCTTATCTTATCTCATCTAGATTTGATTTGATTTTACTTATGGGCTTGGATTTAAAACATATTTGTAAGCTTTGGGGCTGAAAAAAACTATATAACAGCACCAAGGTTCTAGTTTAGGGCCCCCCCCCCTCTCTCCCTCGCGGGAGACTCTCTCTCTCTCTCCTCTCTCTCTTCTATTTTTCGTTTTTAGTTTTAGTCTCTCTTCTCTTTCTCTTTTATTTTCGTTTTTTTTCAATTCCAGTTCAGACTTTTAGTTTTATCAATAAAATTTCATTCTCTATTTGATTAATGGAAGGCTAAGTCCGCAGCGTTGGTTTTGTTAGTTTTGTTGGTTTTGTTAGTTTTGCTAGTTGTGTTAATTTGTTAATGTTGTTAGTTTCGTCAGATTTTCAGTTTAATATTTTGGGTCAATTTTGTGTGCACGTACGACTTTGCATGTTTTTCTTTGAATTATAGGATATGTTCAAGAAATGGGTAATTGTTTTGAAAATAAAAGTTCTTGACATTTTGTGACTTGAAATCCTTGATTCTTCTCTACATGTCATGATAGTTTTGAAAGCTCAATTTGAAAGTGATGATTTTACCTTTGTGAGAATTTGAGCCATCCATCATTATAATCATTTGGTGTGTTTTGCCCCATTGATTGCTTGCACAATAGCCTTGGCTTGATTCTTGTTGATGCGTCCTAATTCACATGCATATTTGGAAATGATTAAGGCAATTTTGTTCTTATAAGCTTCTAGCCAAATGGACTTACCTTGAATTAATTCCTTTGATAGCCCTTTTGAGCCTTGTTTCCCTTTCCTTGTTTTGAAGCTCACTACAAGCCTTAAGTGAAAAACCATGATATTACCATATCCTTAAGGAATTTTGGAGCTTTGGAATTGTTTTGGGAATAAGTGTGGGGGGTTTTTGTTTCATTGGACAACTTGTTTTGTTGACTATGCTTCATGATGTATTTTGGGCCATACTTGATGTACATTGTATATTGGTTAAATGTTGGACATGCTGAATGAAATGTTGTTTCTCAAAGGCAAAAAAAAAAAAAAAAAAAAAATTTCGAAAAAAAAAAAAAAAAGAAAAGCAATAAGTTGAGTGAATAAGATCTTAAATGGCACAAGAATGATGAAACTCTTGGTTCTACTCTTCATGTTTAATTTTTATCTTTACTTCTTTTTATTTTCTTATTTTTTTTCTTAATATGCACTTATTCCCCTTTGCTCCTCTATTCCTTTGGGATTTAGCCACTTATTCCATATTTCTCCATACCTTGTCCTTGGCCCCATTACAACCTTAAAAGACCTTTTGATCCTCATGTGCTTGTGTTTATGGGTTGATTGTCAATTTTAGAATCTTGCCAAGTTTATGTGGTGTTTGCTTTCATGGGTGCTTTGAGGGTAAATAGTAGTCTAGACCCTTGAGAGATAGAGTGTATATCTTGTGAGGCTTTATCACTTTTCATTCTTGAGCTGATTAACTATTTTGCCATGATTGGGTTGCTTGGATGATTTTCATGAATGTCTTGACTTTTTGGATCTCCTTATGTTAGATGTTACCCATTCCTTTTATTCCTTGATGTTCATTGAGAAATATGTGAATGTTTTTGTTTGTCTCCCTCTGATATCCTTGGATTTTGTTCTTTGTTTCATTTTGCCCAGGAGTGCAAAAGGCTAAGTATGGGGGGTTTTGATGTGCCATCATTTTCTTCTATTTTCTAAACCATTTTTGCACCATTTTAATTATTGATTGGTCTTAATTGTCAATTAATTAGGCAGTTTTATTATTTGGGCCCATTCAGCTAATTTGATGTTTTAAATCTAATTTCAGGAATTAATGAAGCATTGGGCTTGAATCTAGCATTGGGCTTGAATCTAGAATTGGGCTTGGACTTGAAGAGGGCAGACTAATTTATTCTATAAAATTAGATCTTACCTTATCTAGATATTATTTAGATTTGATCTCATCTAGATATTATTTCATCTAGATCTTATCTTATCTTATCTTATCTAGATTTGATTTGATTTTACTTATGGGCTTGGATTTAAAACATATTTGTAAGCTTTGGGGCTGAAAAAAACTATATAACAGCACCAAGGTTCTAGTTTAGGCCCCCCCCCCCCTCTCTCCCTCGCGGGAGACTCTCTCTCTCTCTCCTCTCTCTCTTCTATTTTTCGTTTTTAGTTTTAGTCTCTCTTCTCTTTCTCTTTTATTTTCGTTTTTTTTCAATTCCAGTTCAGACTTTTAGTTTTATCAATAAAATTTCATTCTCTATTTGATTAATGGAAGGCTAAGTCCGCAGCGTTGTTTTCCCTTGAGGATCAAGCACAGTTCTCTTTGAGGTTCTATTATTACTGTTAAATTCTGTTTAGTTTTTCCTCTTCACTAATTACTTTGAATTTGTTGCTTTTAATTCATGTATGCTTAGTGCTTGATTAATTGTCTCTGCGCTTAATTTACGTTCATGCTTAATGATCGTTTATGAGTAATTGGTGTATGTGATGCTTAATCACATAATGAATGCCTTATGTTGAATTTCGCTTAGTAATTTAATTTAGGGTTGGATTAAGTGGTTAAACTGATAAAGGATAAACTCTCGTAACCTAGGATAAGAGACTTGCTTGTGAATCAAGGGGAAGCAACGTGTTTTAATTCTGATATTTTCTAATTCACATATATTCGCTGTTTAATTTACAAAAGCAAACAACCCCCCCCATCGTTACTGTTACTGTTACTGCAAGTATATTATGAACATTTGGCTTGTCACTGCTCGTTGGGAAACGACCTAGGATCACTTCCTAGTTACTACATTTTAATGTTTATTTGATTCGGGTACGGCCTCGATCAAATTTGGCGCCGTTGCCGGGGAGCAGTGTCCAAAGGTTCATAATAGCTAGCTATTGTTGTGTGTTTAATCCTTTCGTGTTTTATGTTTAATTGTTAGTATTGTGTTAGTATGTGTGTTAGTGTTGATTAGTTCACTGGTATTGATAACAGACAAATCCAGAATCCATATATCTAGGCTAATTAGACTTGTCAGGTTTTAGCGATTTTAATATATAGATTTTAGTCCTTATTTTCATTGTCTGTGATTTTATCTAAAACCATTAAGTTGTTTTCTTAAACCATGTGATTTATCCAAGAGTTTCATAATTCGTGTTTTATCTAAAACCATGTGATTTTCAGAATCATGGGATTCGGTTGTTTTCTTAAAAAAGGTGAGAGATATTTTGTTCATTAAGTTGTATGATTAATTGATGAACGTGATTTGTGCACTAACTTGAGTATGTTTAATCTAAAACCATTTGGTTCATATATATTTTTAAAATGGTGGGTGATTATGTGAAATTTTCAAAATTATTTAAAGATTGTATCCTTTCATGTGATTTTGTGTCCACTCATTTGAAGTGAAAGTATGAATAGATGCGCAACAAACATGACATGTGACTCTTCACCAAGAGTCATGAGATGTGACTCTTCACCAAGGGCCTTGAATGCAGAAAATCACCAGATTCTTTGTAACTGTGCCCCTTCCTTTCTTCCCTTATGCATATAGAGAAATAAGGAAACTATCATCGCTAGTTGTTTTCTTTGGTATTCCTTAACTTTTGTGGAGTCATCACCTCCAATTTCAACTAACATAATAGATAAATTTTGCTCGTGCATGTGTGCACGCATACCATGTCGAAGCATAGGTTGATGACGAAAGATATTATAAAAATACATACCTTTCATTCACAAACAAACATATTGCTAAATCCTACAAGATCATATTGTAGTTTGATTTTTGAACAATCATGTCATTTAATTATGCTAGTATCAGAAATAAGTAAAACATATTAACAAATGGTAAAGATTTGGTTTATAAGCTAATAATTTGTTCAACAATGACAAAATTTTGTTATATTTAATTTCTAAGTCAATGTATCTAGTCTATTGATTCTCTTTTCAAGATCCTATACTCCTCCAATAAACTGGCTTGATTCATTTATCTCATTTCCATCTTTATAATCTTCCTCCAAAGCCTCCATCAGTGGTTCAACGGTGTCTTGGGAAAGATTTCCAAATAAAATAGTTTTCAAAGGAGAAAATTCAGTTGAAAACACCAACATCATTGCATAGACTGCTGTTTCACCGAGTAATATTCTTTGCAAAATCACGATGATGATCCAGTATTGACTGCTTCCACCATCCTGCATAACGTGTGGTGACATCTCCCTCAAAAAAGCCATGCAGGAAAATAGAAATTCCAGTCAGATATGGGTATGTAGTAATTTTTCCATGCAATGCCTTTGGTTCCAAAGAATGTAGCCACACAATCTAAAACTTCTTGATGCATTCTAAATTGCATAGCCACTCTTTATGTGATAGGTACTTTTGAGTAATACATTTGTGTGACAACTAGCATTGAAACTCTCATGCATATAGCAAAAAAAAAAAACTTTTTATTTATCGAACATATTGAACATAAGGGTGCTAAGGAAAGTAGTCCCTAGTTGAATCCAGGGCAAATCTCCTACCCTCAATTTTCAAGGGATTAAGCTTGTGCCACCCACATAGCATAGGTTTTTCATGGTTGATCAACCTAGGCTGTGGTTGCAAATTTGAGAATCTCTCCAATAACAAAATATGAACCAAGTAGTAAAAGGGTGACCAAAGAGTTACCTCTTATCATCAGCCAAACTAACTACTGTTTTCTTCAACAGACCTAAATCATTTTGTATGTTGGCTTAAAATATTGGCCGCAAAGCTGATTATCTACATCAGGGAAAACAAACTTGCTCACCAAGCCATTGGGAGAGAAATCAATCTCTGCCAACCAAGTTGCAAGGAATGTTTCATGCTCCATTTCATTCCCACTATCGACGAATATTCAGCCTTGCTAATGTATAAACCCCATCCTTTTTATTCCTTGTAGTGTGTTTTCCCATTGTATGTATCAATTTCTTCTCCACTTTTATCATTTCCTAGCTTTGAAATGGGGTGAAGACGGGATCATGAACTATTGGAAAATTCTACAACACCATCACATCCTCCAAGGTGTTTTTTTCTGACCTTAGGGTAACAAAAAGGTATTTGTCTCAGGACACCACTTCTCAACAACCCCAAAACACATGTTTTCATTTTTTACTATGAAGCACTTGGGTTGAAAACATGTGTTTTGGGTTGCCGAGAAGTTGTGTCCTTAGACAAATACCTTTTTGTGCTCCTAGGGTGAGAAAAATGTCACCTTGGAGAATGTGATCGTGTTGGAGGGTTTTGCAACTGTTTGCGATCCTGTCTTGACCCCATTTCAAAGCTAGGAAATGATGAAGGTGGAGAAGAAATTGATACATAGAACAGGACAACAACAATATCCAAGGAGTAAAAAGAGTGGGGTTTATATAAACATTAGCATGGATGGATTTTTGTCAATAGTGGGAGTGAAATTGAGCATGAAACATCCCTTGCAACTTGCTTGGCAATGATTGGCTTCTCTCATAGTGGCTTGGTGAGAAAGTTTGTTTTTCTTATTGTTGTTCATCTTGCTGGAGAGAATCAGCTTTGTGACCAACAATTTTATCCAACTTATAAAATGATTTTGGTCTATCGAAGAAAACAATAGTTTGTTTGACTTGTAATGAGGAATTTGAATTGTAGTTAACTCTTTGATCACCCTTTTACTACTTGGTCCAAACTTGGGTGTGGGAGAGATTAACAAATTAGCAACCATAGCCTAGGCCGATTACCAATGAAGAACCTTAATCAATTGAAAATTGACGGTGTGAGATTTTCCCTGGACTCTACTAGGGGCAATTTTCCTTGGCACCCTTAATCATGTTCAATTAGTTGGTAAGTTTAGGTCTTTTAATCCAAAAAGGAAACTTGGTTACCATGGGAGAGTAATTTGGATAAATGAAAATAGTTTTGGCTGTTATATGCATGAGTATTTCGATGCTTGTTTGCAACAATGTATTATAAAAAAGTACCTACCACATAGAGAGTGGCTATGCAATTTGCAATGCATCATGAAGTTTCAGATTGTGTAATTGCATTCTCTGGCACCAAAGCTATTGCATTGAAAAATTACTGCATATCGAAAATTACTTTAAAAAATTGCAAACATTATTACTTGGCAAAAAAGCAGTCTAAAGCTACTCTGTCATCATGGACCTCATGTATCAAAAGCAAATACAAATGGTAATGATGCTGATGTTACACCTGAATTTTCTCCTTTGAAAACTGTTCAATTTGAAAATCCTTCTCAAGACACTGTTGACCCAAGAGATGTAGGCTTTGGAGGAAGACTATCGAGATGGAAATGGGAAAAATGAATCAAGGCAATTTATTGAGGGGTTAATGGATATTGAATAGAGAATCAATAGACTGGAGACAGTGACTAAGAAATTATAAAGATAGCAAAATTTGGTCACTATTGAACAAATTATTCTTATAAACCAAATCTTTAGCATTTGTTAATATGTTTTACTTATTTCTTATACTAGCAAAATTACATGTATGAATGTTCAGCCTAAAAAGAAAATATGACATGATCTTGTAATTTTTTAATGCCTTGGGTACATTAATGCCTTGGTTGCATAAGATATGAGTCTCAAGGTTCATAAATGGAGAGAGCCACACGGTCAAAATAAGCAAACTAACCATGAATGCATAAACAAATATTCAAATAAATAATACCACTATTATGTGTAGTGGAGCTTAACCGAACTTGCTTAGATTATAATTTTGCTCTTAGATTATAATTTTGCTCTTAGGAACTTACAATGTCATTACCTCGGTGAAATTTAGTTGCAACTGGCAATCCTAGTTACGTAATGGATATTCAACGCTAACTTCTTAAGCTCTAAGATTACCTTCAAAAGTGATATGAAGATTTAAGTTTATATTAGTCTAACCCATTCATTTTGGACACTACACTTTTCGTTTAGTGAAATTTAGCTGTATGTGTTGGCTTTTTATGAACTCCAATTCTATTGTCTCTGACCTCACATTTTCCCTTTGTACCTAATGCAGTCTCAACTAACATTAACCTTATATTACTGTTGGGACTGATCACTGATTCTCTGTTCTAAATAGATGAAAAGAATATTCTGCAAAGAGAACTGAGAGCAGCATCGGTAATTATATTTAAACTCATGTCATCTCGTTACCCTGAAGAATGCACCCCAGATTTACTCTTCCTCGGCAGGTACTACAGTAATCTTATTCTTTGGATTCTCATAGCATCTCAATCCTCCAACATCCGTAGAGTAGAAACTTCCTGTACAATTTACAGAATAACAACGTCAATAGTGAGGGAATACTTACAATAATGGGAAACAAAAAGAAATTGAACATAGACAACGTCAATGTAAAAATCCTCATATTATGAATTATCATCATCTTGAAGGGGAGGGAGGAAATGATCCAATCTGGGATCACTTGGAACAAATAGTTGCCAAAATGCTGAGGATTGTGATATGCTGGAACAAAATGAAACTCACCTCGAGGGAAAGAAGCAAGTGACTTGCCACAAAAACCTTTAAGCAATATAATTTACTTTACTTGTGATATGCTGGAACAAACAGAACATTGAATACTAACCAACAATAGCAGGGGAAGATAAAATTTACTTTACTTTTTTGGTGAACAATATATAAAATTTGGTCAAGTGAGACAGCAATATAAATACTAAGTACCAACTAATACAATATCTATGACTTTTTATATAGCTTTGCATTAAAAAAAAGTAATAGAAAATAATATGTATAAATACTGGGAGTATATTTTATTATTATTATTAAATCATAAATTATGAAAAAATTAATTTTTTAATCTTAATAATAGATATTTTTAATAGGAAATAATAAATATTTTGAAAGCTATATAAAAAGGGATTTTTAATTAATTGACAACTTAAAAAGAAGTGTAGGTTAAATTTATATATGCATTGCTTTTATCCTCCTCCATGATGTAAATCAAGTTCAATGAATCAATGCAACAATTTGTAATACTATTAATTAAGAAATAATATTAAAATAAAAAACTTGGAATGCATGGGTCAGCCCAACCGTTTCAATGTTGGAATGCAAAGATGATGAAGCTTCACTTTAAAATTTTACTCGGGACCAACATGTTATATTTTGATGCATAAATTTACCCTTATAAAAGTATTCACTCTTGAACAAGAGAATATTAGGAACTACTCACTCTCTATCATGATAAGCTACATAACGTCTCCTGTATCAAGTATGTCACACTAATTTATTTTTAAGTTTTTTATTTCTCCCTATTGTTTAAAATTAGTCTATCTCAATTTAAATTTGAATTTTGAATTTTAAAATTTGATACATTATATCAATTTGATAGATACAAATCATATGTATTTATTTAAATAATTTGTTGACAATGTGGTCATAGCTAAAAAATTGCAGAGCTAAAAACTTCTAACTAAATGCTTCGGTGTAACATAAATTGGAAAATCAAAATATTGATACTTACTGGGTATAGTTCAAAATCAGCAGCTGGCCCAATGTTTAATATGTTCAGAGCCTCAGCTTTTGCCAGGTCGTACTATTTAACACTTGTCAAGAACTCATTGATGCTCTCTCTTGTTTGAACAGAGGCAGCAGTGTCAACCAAATAATCATAAACCTGCTAGATATACAGAACATTCATCTACCAATAAAACTTACAAGTATTCCCATTTATTAGAAAAACCACATCTAACCTTGTATTCAGACTGTGCTACTTTGGCAATAACTCTTGTTGGATCCTTTGAAGCTCCTTTAGCTCGTAAGAAATCAAGGACCTCAAAATTTGTGAGTGCACCAGCATTGCCCTCTAAGCTGTGACAAACCTATTAAACATCAATCATATCCCAATATAAAAGAGAAAGTTCAATTGAAATTAGTGTATTAATTTTGAAAACAAACAAAAATGGTAGACACATACATTTTCATCTTTAAGACACCAGAGTGAGAGAAAAGGCAGTTACAAAAGAAGAGAGTGTCTCCTTTGCTTCTGCAATAAAGCCAGCCCAGTACACAAACAGACAATCACATAATGAAATTCCCAGTTTTCACAAAATATAACAAATCACACTATTAATACAACTTAAACACACATAATTGGGTTGAGGTGGACATCAAAAGCAAAAAAAATTGAGTTGGGTGTGTTTTCCCCTACAAAGAAAAATAGCAATGTTAAAAAATTAGAATAATACATTTAATTTGAGCAACCAAACAAGAATAAAATAGTGAAGACAGAAACTAGTTGTGAAGCTTTTGGCGGTTTGAATTGTGGGTCCAAAGAATCTTCTGGTTTAGCCTTGGAAAAACTGGAATCATCAATAGGCTTTGCATTGTTAGGCTGACTTAATCCAGCCACTGCCTTCATTCATGTGATTATCAATGTTTACTCCTGGTGCACTCACTTCCTGACCTTCTGGTTTCTGATTCTTGACATCAAGAAAAATTAGATGCTGGATTACAATCAGCATCTCTATAATTTAAGTGTGAAATAACTACTATCTTCCATTCATTTCCATAAATTATCATGAAATTCATCTCTCTCTATTCCTTTAAATACATGTTAAAATCAAAAGATAAAGACTAAACCAGCCTATAAGATTTAAAAGCTAAATTCACTAGAAATTACCCTTACCTTTCGTTAAGTTATCATGTATTAGTCATGAGAGTGAACACTAAATAAAAACGATTGCAAGAAAATAGAAATTCCCGTTAGATATGGGTATGTAGTAATTTTTCCATGCAATGCCTTTGGTTCCAAAGAATGTAGCCACACAATCTAAAACTTCTTGATGCATTCTAAATTGCATAGCCACTCTTTATGTGATAGGTACTTTTGTGTAATACATTTTGTAACATCCCAATTTTTTTAATCTAGATTAAAAAGGATTGTTATTTATAAATAAATAAAGTTTTAGAAAAATGATGAGATTTTATAAATAAATAATTAAGGAGATATAATTATTAATTAAAATAATGATTTGAGAGAAAATAAAACAGGGTATTTCATTTATTTGTTTGATAGAAAATAAAAAAGAGTTTGTTTTTATAAAATAAATAAATAAATAAATAAATAAATATAGAGCAAATAATAGGCTGAGTACCCTAGGTATAAATAGTTATGTTAAGTCAGGTGCCTCTTTTTGGCCTCATTCACCGTTGGATCGTCGTGAAATTTGAGCACCACGTTCACAACCCAATTCTGAGCAATTTTACTGTTGGGAACTTTGATATTATGTCTGAGCTTAGAGGAAAACCCTTCACATTGTAGCCTTTTATTTTCACGCACAAACCCAAAACTGTCTCGGTTAAACTACGATCCCGGTTTCGTTAACCGTTGGATTTTCTTGAAATTTGGATATGTTGTTTGAAATTCAATTGCGCACACTTGCACCATTGGGATTTTCTAGATATATATTCGTGGATGGAGAAAAAGGAATCGCATGAAGACAGTACAAGTGGAGGTTTCAATCTCTTCTCCGTCTCTCAGACGTTTGGGAATTCTATCGGAGCAGTCGGAGGAATATCTGAAGGAATCTCAGGGAACCGCTAGAGATGTTACTATCGCTAGCTGAAGACACGTGAGTCCGCTCAGAGGTAAGGGATGAGTTTATCGCAATTGTGGGTTAGAATGAACATGTGTAGGGATCCTTAGAGAACTAAATTTGGGTTTATTTTGGGATGTTTATTGAATTATAATTTTTCTTTATGATTATGAATACAATATTATTGTGTTCTATGTACCAATTGATGTCCTGATGAGAATTGATTGATAAACTTGAGTGCTCTTGATGTCTTTGTGTTAACCCATGATTTTGATTAATTGATTTTGATACAATTGTGAGGAACTATTTCAGAGGTTTTACATTCCATGTTGTGATAAAATCTTTTGTATAAATTGTTATGTTGAGGTTATGAAATGATGATTCAAACTGTGAGTATGTGATAAATTGAACATGTGACGAATGATGAAATACATGTGTATTGAGATGAGATGTGTGTATTGAGTTGTGAACTATGGACTATGCAATCACACAATTGTAAGACCCTTTAAGGGCGACGAGTATTGTGATGGGATCCACTATGGGAACCCGACGAGTTAAAATGATTTTGAAAACAATTGAGTAGATGTGTGTTGTCATTCCCTAATTTCGTCTGGGGACCTTTGCTTGATGACATGCAACTTTTGTTTGGTCCTTGTGAGGTGCTTGGCACCCATCATTAGGCAATTTGTGAAATTCCGGGACATGCCAGAAAACAAAAGAAAATATTGATGCACAATCCGTAAGGTTCCGTGACACACCAGAAATCAAATGGAAGCATCGTTGCACAATTAGTGAGGTTCCGTAACATTCCGTAAGTCAAAAAAAGGGATGATTATGTAATCCGCAAGGTTCCGTAACATTACGGAAAGAAAACAAATATTGTTACGAAATTCGTAAGTTTCCGTAACTTTACGAAAAAAGAATCACCAAAAAAAAGGCAGGGGGTGTACTTAGTAAAAATGGGGGTGCAAATAGCAACCAGGCCCACTTGGGCCCTCCAGAAGATTCCTCCAGAAGGCTGTTGCTTCTGGAGGAAGCAACCCTGCTCGCCTGGGCGAGCTGGGTGGCAAGCTTCTCCCCCAATTTTCTATAAATAGGGGGAGAAGTGAAGTAGAAAGGGGTTCAGCCCCTTAGGCACTTCTCTCTCTTTCGAATTTGCTTGAAAAAATTGTTTCCGTGAAGAAAATCCAAGCCGAGGCGCTTCCGAAACGTTTCCGTAACGTTTCTGTGAGGAATTTCGCAAAGGTTTCGACCGTTCTTCGACGTTCTTCATTCGTTCTTCATCGTTCTTCGATCTTCAACGGGTAAGTACCTTGAACCAAGCTTTTCGATTCATTCTATGTACCCGTGGTGGTCCACATTGTGTTTCGTGTATTTTTATTCTCGTTTCGTTTACTTTTTATACCCCCTTTTGACGTGCTTAAGCCATTTTATTTAAGTCATTTCTCGCTTAACCTAAAAATAAAATAAATTTCCACCGATCGTTTGAATTGTATCATTCGCTAACTTCGGTTAAAATGAATTCCGACCGTTCGGTCGTGCCGTAACCACGTTGGAAATAAAAAAAGAGGTAAAATAATAATATAATAATAAAAAACGTCTTTTAGTAAAATAAAGCGGAAAATCAATCGGACGTTTTCTCTTTGGGATTTCTCATTCTTAATTGAATTGACTAATAACTAAAGTGAAACTAAGGCTAAAATCAACTCGCCTAGTCAAGCTCGTCCATAAAAATAGGTTTTTGAAGTTTGCCATTTCAATTTCTTACTAAGTAAAATGGATCATTTTCAAGGTCCAACGCCTTAAAATGATCACCTTTTAAGTAAAAAAGAACTACGTAGGTCTGATTTCCTCATCGCAATTGAGGAATACGTATGAGCAAAGGGAAACACCCTTGTCGACCACAAAAAGAGAAAAAATATAAAAAGGGTATAAAGGATATAAAGACATAAAAAGGGAACATAAAAATCAAAGTCATGTTTGCACATTCGATTAAAGGCTGCCGTCCCTTGGGACGGACGTGTGGGGTGCTAATACCTTCCCCGTGCGTAAATACAACTCCCGAACCTTTCATCTAAAAGTTCGTAGATCGCGTCTTTTCCGGTTTTTCCGACGTTTTCCTCAAATAAACGTTGGTGGCGACTCCGCGCGTATTCCTTTCGTGGAACACACATCCCGCAAGTCACGCGTCGCCCTCCCGCCGAAGGGTAGGTTGCGACAGTTGGCGACTCCACTGGGGAAAGTTTTTAGAGAGTTAGGCCATTTAATCTTGTGTAATGTTTTACCGTGACTTACCCCTTTGTTGGTTTCCCTTCATTATGTTCTTGTGTATATAAACTCTTTGTTGCTTTTAGTGTGTTTTAAAATGTATGCATGAGGTAAATATTTATTCATTTAATGCACACAAACACCAACACTATTTGCACACACTGTGAGTTGAAAAAGGGCCCTATACCCGGGTTCGTAGGAACATAAGGAGTGGAGGTGAATCTGTGATCATGCTAGGTCTCTGACTTGCTTGATTATAGTGAACCCTCATCTAGAGTTTTCCTCTTTGAAAACATATTGTTGCTAGTAGTCCCTACTGCTGTTGTATGTTCTTCGAAGGGGATAATACCTATAGAAACCATCAAGAGAGATATGACTACCTTGGGGGTTATCACTAAATGCCTAGTTAGTTCTCTCCCTTATAGGTTCCTTAAATAGGGGCACGGAGCAAACACGCTGCGTGCCATTTTTCACACTGCCATTTATAAGTATCATATACCCTTTTGCTTATGTTCAGTGAATATTGTCGTACTATGTACATTCCCGCATTGCGCCTTTTGCATATGCATCGCATATGGGTTCTGTCTTGATCCCCTCTATAGACAAATCAACGGAGGGTCCGGGTCACCATTTTAAATACATACGTTGGGGCACTTTGCTACCCCTAGACGTTGTGTCTAAGAAGGAGACAATGTCCCGGGCACCCGCATTCTTAAATTACGTCTGTGTCATATGCATTCCTTCATGCATTCATCCATTCCACCCATGAGATATCGGAGTTTTGATTTGCACCAGCTTTTTGTCTCAATTTAGTAAGCATGGGGACAAATCAAACCGGCAAGAGGTTTTACCAAGTCAAGGTTAAAGGCCTAGATACCACCAGCATCAAGGAATTAGGGCGGTTGATGGAACCTCTCCAAATGCAAGCCTTCCGCAAGATTTACGGAAAGATCTTAGAGTTGACCATAGCAGAGATATCCATAGAAGCCATTGCATCACTCACCCAATACTACGACCAGCCTTTGAGATGCTTCACGTTTGGAGACTTCCAATTGGTACCAACCATTGAAGAATTTGAGGAAATTCTAGGATGTCCTCTCGGGGGAAGAAAACCATACCTTTCCTCCGGGTGTCTCCCCTCTTTGAGCAGAATTGCAACTGTGGTCAAGGATTCAGCAAGAGGTTTGGACCGCATAAAACAGACTCGAAACGGCATAGTGGGCCTACCACGGAATTACCTAGAAGACAAGGCGAGGGGTATGGCCAATCAAGGAGATTGGGTCCCGTTTATGGATGTGTTAGCTTTGCTAATTTTTGGGGTCGTCCTCTTTCCAAACGTAGATGGTTTGGTGGACCTAGCAGCAATCGGCGCTTTCCTTGCGTACCACCATAGCAAGGAAAGTCCGGTGGTAGCTGTCTTGGTAGATTTATTTGACACATTTAACCGAAGGTGCGAAAAGAGTAGCACACGGATCATCTGTTGCTTGCCCGCCCTCTGTGTTTGGTTGGTTTCACACCTGTTCCAGTAAGACACGGGGCATCCATGTCCGCTCCAGAGCCATCGCTCGTGTACTGAAAAGAGAAGAATAGATTGGGGCCAGCTTTTGGCTGGGATAAGAGGTAGAACAATCAATTGGTTCCCCCGATGGAAGGAAGGAAAGGAGGGAGTCCTTTTCTCATGTGGAGGGTACCCAAACATTCCGCTGATAGGAACGAGGGGTTGTATTAACTACAATCCCGCGCTCGCTATAAGACAACTAGGGTACCCCATGAGGGGAGCACCGACGGAAGAAAGCATGTCTCCTGTCCTTGTGAGGGATTTTGGCGCGCAAAATTTTAAGGCTATACAAAGAATCCATAAGGCATGGGAAACCCCGTTAAGGAAAGATCAAGAACTTAGGGGCATTCGTAATTGGTTACCATGAATGGCTGAAAGTTCATATACGAGATTTAGATTGGCTCACCAAGTTAAAAGTCGTCAGTGAAGAGAGTTTTGAAGCACCGGAAGAGGACGAAGAAGTCCAAGCTCTCAAAAGCGAGTTAGGAAAGGCGAAACTTGCCAAGAAGAAGTTCAAGTTGGCCACTACACACATCCGGAAGGAGTGTGCCGGATTACGGGAAGAGAATGCAACTACCGCAAGAGCCCTTGAACAAGAGACCAAGAGGGCTCGCAAGGAAGAGTATGGCCGTAACAAATTTCGCGGAGCTCTGTGGGGTAGCAACAGTGAACTCAAGCTGCGAAGGGAAGAGAGGGACCAGTCGCGAGCACATAGCATGGTCTTGAAAGAGGAGTTAGTTGCCTATTCAAGGTCCAAAAGGAGCTTGTCTCAGCATTTATGCGAGACGGAGGCCAACATGCTAGCTAACATCGCCAAGTACCAAGAAGAGTTAGGTCTAGCCACGGCCCACGAGCATAGGGTCGCGGACGAGTATGCCCAAGTATACGTGGAAAAAGAGGCTAGAGGAAGGGTGATTGACTCTTTACACCAAGAGGCAACCATGTGGATGGATCGGTTTGCTCTTACCTTGAACGGGAGTCAAGAACTTCCCCGATTGTTAGCCAAGGCCAAGGCGATGGCGGACACCTACTCCGCCCCCGAAGAAATTCATGGGCTTCTCCACTATTGTCAACATATGATAGACTTAATGGCCCACATAATTAGAAATCACTAGAAAACTTGTATGGTCTCTCAGACCTTGACTAGATACGACTTTCTGAAATAAAATGAGTTGGTCCCATGTTTCTACTCCAAAAAAGCTTGTGCGAATCAAATCACTCCCGCATTTTATCTCTAGCATGCATTCTTTCTTTCTTTACCCACTCCTCACATTTGGTTTTTTAGGGAAAAACACCATAACTAAACACGCCACGAGGCATCCCTATCGCACCAGATCCAAATCTAGAACGATGGGTGATCAAGAGGAGACACAGGAACAGATGAAAGCCGACATGTCGGCTCTGAAAGAACAGATGGCTTCCATGATGGAGGCCATGTTAGGAATGAGGCAGCTCATGGAGAAAAACGCGGCCACCGCTGCCGCTGTCAGTTCGGCTGCCGAAGCAGACCCAACTCTCTTGGCAACTGCGCACCATCCTCCCTCAAACATAGTAGGACGGGAAAGGGACACACTGGGGCACGATGGCAACCCTCACCTGGGATACAACCGAGCGGCTTACCCTTATGGATTGCCGCCCAACTACTCACCACCCGTCTTGCAAGACGATGCGGGCCATATTGCTTCTCCCGTCCTTGAAAGAGAGCCTCCTCAACAGCCCGACGAGGTCCACAAAGACCCTCAAGACTATGCTCGAAGTGATGTCGAGTTCTATCCCCCGATCCCCGAAGGGTCGGCACCCAGCACGTTGCCTCAGCCCAACATCGCGACACAACCAATAGTTTTGTCCATGGAAGGACCGCCCCCGGCAACTGAAGAAAGGAGGAAGCTCGATCTCCTCGAGGAAAGATTGAGAGCCGTGGAAGGATTTGGGGACTATCCGTTCGCAGACATGACGGATCTTTGCTTAGTACCCGATGTTGTTATCCCCCCGAAGTTCAAAGTGCCGGACTTCGACAAGTATAAAGGGACGACTTGTCCCAAAAACCATCTCAAGATGTACTGTCGCAAGATGGGCGCACACTCTAAGGATGAGAAGTTATTAATACACTTTTTTCAAGATAGCTTGGCCGGAGCTGCGGTAGTCTAGTACACTAATTTGGAAGCTTCCCGTATCCGTACTTGGAAGGATCTGATTACTACCTTCCTAAGGCAATACCAGTATAATTCCGATATGGCTCCCGATCGCACTCAGCTGTAGAATATGTTCAAGAAAGAGGGCGAAACCTTTAAAGAATACGCACAGCGGTGGAGAGACCTAGCGGCACAAGTAGCTCCTCCCATGGTTGAGAGAGAGATGATCACCATGATTGTAGACACTCTGCCAGTGTTCTACTATGAGAAGCTAGTAGGTTACATGCCGTCCAGCTTCGCGGACCTAGTGTTTGCCGGGGAAAGAATCGAGGTAGGGTTGAAAAGAGGAAAGTTCGATTACGTTTCCTCCACGAGTGCGAATGCCAAAAGAATCGGGACAACGGGGGCAAAAAGGAAGGAAGGAGATGCCCATGCCGTCTCTTCAACATCCGCGTGGGTCAAACCCCCGCAGACACCTCATGGTACCCATCAGTACGCGCAACATCACTCGAGCTTCTCGGCTCATACCGGGAACGCCTCTAGTTCAGCACCTGTGCAGCCTAAGGCACCCACCCAGAGGGAAGCTCCCCAAGTTCCAACTCCGAACACAACTCGCCCGGCCGGTAATTCCAACGCAGCAAGGAACTTCCCTCCGAGGCCATTTCAAGAATTCACCCCACTCCCAATGACATACGAAGACCTCTTGCCGTCCCTCATCACCAACCATTTGGCCGTGGTAACTCCCGGAAAGGTCCTCCAACCCCCTTTCCCAAAGTGGTATGACCCTAACGCAACTTGCAAGTACCATGGGGGTGTCCCGGGGCATTCCATTGAAAAATGCTTGGCCCTTAAATACAAGTGATGCAATCCTACCCCCCAAGGGCATTGGATAGAAGACTCCAAGAAGATTGGGCCAAAAATGCAAGAGAAGGCCCTAGAGTTCTCATGAGCCTTAGGGTAGATTTCGAGCCCATGGGCCAAGGTTGGGTCCAATTATCTTTGTACATATTAGACTAGGATGTCATTATATTTGGTCCTTGTATTTAGGGATCCATATTGTAGGTAGGGTACCCTAGAAATATAGGATTTTTCAGCCCTTGTATTTTTGGGCACCTAGACTAGTTTTTGTATTAGGGGTAGTTTTGTAATTTCACATGCACTAAGTGGATATTTGATGTGTGTGGTTGGAAATAAATTTAATTGAATTGGTAGAAGCCCAATCCAATTAAATTTTAGAGGGGGAGGTGAGCATTTGCTTACTACACCCCATTGCCACATCATATAGTCACACTTTGTGCATGTCCTTCATGCTTTTCATGCCTCATGACACCTAAGCACACTTAGTGGAGAATCTTGGAATTGATCTTGGATTAGTGGGCTGAACCATAACTAAAATTCACTAATCATAATTAGTGAAATTTTGGCTCCAAAGTTTGGCTCCACAAATTCAATTTCAAATTCAAGTGAAATTTGAATTTCCCTCCAATTTTGTGTGACACTTAGGCTATAAATAGAGGTCATGTGTGTGCATTTTTTTGGAACTTTGATCATTTGAATATTAACTTCAGATTTCAGAGCTCCTTTTGAGCACAAAATTTCGTGCTCTTCTCTCCCTCTCCCTTCATTCATCTCCTTCTTCCTCCAAGCTCTTATCCATGGCCTCCTATGGTGGTGAGCTTCTTCTAGACTCATCTTCTCCTTGAAGTGACGTCTCCTCTCTCTCTTCCTTCTCCATTCCGCTGCCATTTATCTTCCAAGAAGCAAAGGAATCCATTGATGAAGAAGATCCTAGGCCTACAAGCTCCAATGGAGCTTGCATCATGTGGTATGGGGAAGGAAAAAGAGGAAAAGGGTTCCTCCAAGAAGATTGTTAACAAGGAAAATCATTTTGCAATCAAATGTGATATTAAAATAGCACTCCTTCTTAAACAATCTTTCTACCTTCTCCAATCAAGGGAAACATCCCTTAGCACCGCCATACCTCTTGAGCTTGAGGTTATTCCTCAAGTAAAGGAGTTGTTGGATGAGGGTTTGGTTCGCAAGAGCTTAAATCCTCGTGCTTTGTTGGTGCCTAAAATAGGCATTATTAGGCACCAAATCCCTATGATAGGTGGTATAATGAATGTGTTGAGTGGTGCAACACTCTTTTGTAAAATCACTCATGCACCCAACATCTTCATGATTTGTGTACATAGAGACTCATTAGGTAGGTTTGTTCTTATTTTTTATTTCAATGCAAACCTAGGTGCTCATGTGGGACACCTTAGGTTTGTCGTAATTTTTTTTAGGAATAATCAACATGAAAATAAAGAAAAAGGTATGTATTATTCCATTACTTTCCTTAACTTTTTAAATAGTGATCAAGGGCTTCCCATGGACCCTAAGAGAATAAAGGTCATTCCTGAGTGGCCTACTCCACCCAGTATAAGGGAAATTTGGGGCTTCAATATCTTAACAAACTTTTACAAAAAGTTTGTCCCATATTTTTCTATACTTGTAGCACCACTCATTGAGTTGGTGAGGAACTATATTCTCTCATGGGAAGATGACCAGGAAAGGGGTTTTCAGTCCTTACCATACTCTAACATACCCAACATCACTAATACATATGTTTTCATTCTTTTTACAGGTGTTGAGGAAAGAATCCATGAGTTTCAAGAACCCCTGGATTTGAGGTCAAATCCTTTTCAAGGGGGAGGGAATGATGCAATCCTACCCCCCAAGGGCATTGGATAGAACACTCCAAGAAGATTGGGCCAAAAATGCAAGAGAAGGCCCTAGGGTTCTCATGAGCCTTAGGGTAGATTTCTGAGCCCATGGGCCAAGGTTGGGTCCAATTATCTTTGTACATATTAGACTAGGATGTCATTATATTTGGTCCTTGTATTTAGGGATCCATATTGTAGGTAGGGTACCCTAGAAATATAGGATTTTTCAGCCCTTGTATTTTTGGGCACCTAGACTAGTTTTTGTATTAGGGGTAGTTTTGTAATTTCACATGCACTAAGTGGATATTTGATGTGTGTGGTTGGAAATAAATTTAATTGAATTGGTAGAAGCCCAATCCAATTAAATTTTAGAGGGGGAGGTGAGCATTTGCTTACTACACCCCATTGCCACATCATATAGTCACACTTTGTGCATGTCCTTCATGCTTTTCATGCCTCATGACACCTAAGCACACTTAGTGGAGAATCTTGGAATTGATCTTGGATTAGTGGGCTGAACCATAACTAAAATTCACTAATCATAATTAGTGAAATTTTGGCTCCAAAGTTTGGCTCCACAAATTCAATTTCAAATTCAAGTGAAATTTGAATTTCCCTCCAATTTTGTGTGACACTTAGGCTATAAATAGAGGTCATGTGTGTGCATTTTTTTGGAACTTTGATCATTTGAATATTAACTTCAGATTTCAGAGCTCCTTTTGAGCACAAAATTTCGTGCTCTTCTCTCCCTCTCCCTTCATTCATCTCCTTCTTCCTCCAAGCTCTTATCCATGGCCTCCTATGGTGGTGAGCTTCTTCTAGACTCATCTTCTCCTTGAAGTGGCGTCTCCTCTCTCTCTTCCTTCTCCATTCCGCTGCCATTTATCTTCCAAGAAGCAAAGGAATCCATTGATGAAGAAGATCCTAGGCCTACAAGCTCCAATGGAGCTTGCATCATGTGGTATGGGGAAGGAAAAAGAGGAAAAGGGTTCCTCCAAGAAGATTGTTAACAAGGAAAATCATTTTGCAATCAAATCATGGAGGGGGAGCGGTTAACACCGTTGAGTCCGATAGGCCGCGCAGGTCTAAACCTTTAAAGGATGTGGCAACCCCTAGGAGGTTTATCTTTGAGGCCCTACAAAAGGGAGGTGTGATTCCCCATAGTGGGCGTAAGGAGGATTCCTGTTTGCTGCATTCCGGCGAGTTGTATGACATGGAAACGTGTTTGGGAGTAGAGGAATTGTTACAGCGGATGATAGATCAAGGTCGACTGGAAGTTGGCAGTGAAGGAAGGGAAGAGCAGCATATATGCATGCAGTCCACGGATGGGAGCAGTGTTGCGAAGCCCAAACCCTTGGTGATATACTTCACCAAGGGCACAGCTTCGCAAAAACTCGGACACCCCTTAGCAGCTAAACCTGTTCCTTTCCCATACCAAAATAGCCACGCAGTCCCATGGACATATACACCTCCGAGGGAGAAGGAAGAAGAAGCCACCGATGTCAGCTCGTTGTCGGCTAAGGTAACAAATATCATGGGACTGAGTGGTGTGACCCGTAGCGGTAGTGTGTTTGCGCCTCCGGACCTACCAGTCCAACCCGCGAACGTCAACGGGAAAGGAAAAGTGGTGGAGAAACAAGATGGTGAAGCACCCCACGCTTCGAATAAAGATATTCCGGCGAAGGGTCTTCCGGAGAAAAAGGATGGTAAAAAGGAGGTGTCGCTAGAGGAAGCCAGTGAGTTCCTCCGTATAATTCAGCAGAGCGAATTCAAGGTTATCGAACAGCTCAACAAAACTCCGGCCAGGGTCTCGCTGTTGGAGTTACTCATGAGCTCCGAGCCTCATCGGGCTCTGCTAATAAAAGTTCTGAACGAGGCCCATGTGGCCCAAGACATCTCGGTAGAAGGTTTCGGAGGGCTGGTCAATAATATCACTGCCAACAACTATCTCGCCTTCGCCGAAGAAGAAATCCCCGCTGAGGGGAGAGGGCATAATAAAGCTTTACACGTATCAGTCAAGTGTATGGACCATATCGTAGCCAAAGTGCTCATCGATAATGGTTCCAGTTTAAACGTGATGCCTAAGAGCACTTTGGAGAAATTACCATTCAATGCCTCCCACTTAAAGCCGAGTTCAATGGTGGTTCGTGCCTTCGACAGCACCCGCCGATAGGTTAGGGGAGAGATCGATCTCCCAGTACAGATAGGCCCTCACACCTGTCAAGTTACTTTCCAAATAATGGATATTAACCACCCCTATAGCTGTCTATTGGGGCGCCCGTGGATCCACTCAGTGGGAGTTGTTCCCTCTACACTCCACCAAAAGTTGAAATTCGTAGTGGAAGAGCATCTGGTCATCGTATCAGGCGAGGAAGACATCTTGGTGAGCTGCCCATCCTCTATGCCTTATGTGGAAGCCGCAGAGGAGTCATTAGAAACCTCTTTCCAGTCTTTTGAGGTGGTAAGCATTTCCTCCGTGGACTCCTTCTCTGGGCAAGCTTGCCTGTCCGATGCAGCAGTAATGATGGCCCGAGTTATGTTGGGGAACGGTTACGAACCCGGAATGGGTTTAGGCAAAGACAACGGCGGCATAACTAGCCTGATAAATGCCAAAGGAAATCGTGGGAAGTATGGTTTAGGCTATAATCCCACTCAGGCAGATGTAAAGAGAAGCATCGCGGGAAGGAAGGGCGGTGGTCAAAGCTCGCGGTTGAGACAAGAAAGTGAAGGAAGCCCGCCATGCCACATAAGTAGAAGCTTTATAAGCGCGGGTCTGGGAGACGAAGGTCAAGTGGTCGCAATATACGAAGATGATGTTCCGAGTACATTGGATTTGGTACGACCTTGCCCTCCTGATTTCCAGCTGGGGAATTGGCGAGTGGAGGAACG
Organism: Glycine max; assembly: GCF_000004515.6. Classification (NCBI taxonomy): domain Eukaryota; kingdom Viridiplantae; phylum Streptophyta; class Magnoliopsida; order Fabales; family Fabaceae; genus Glycine; species Glycine max. The sequence goes on along the minus strand of NC_038254.2, from coordinate 37,414,274 downwards.
CCCCGACATTTACGCAACGAGCATAATGTAAACCTTTACGGTTTTAAAAGCTCTATAGTTGGGCCTAGGCTTTAGAGTTTTTCTTTTGGTTAAGGCTTTGTGTATTTTGTTTTTTTAAATTTATAATACAAGGATCTTTCTTCATCTGTTCCTACGTCTCTACCCATTCTCATCCATTTGCATGTTTACTTCTTTCCTGAAACGGCAGATCCGATGACGAGTCCCCCAAAGGTACTAATACCTGGGACCCGCCTATCAACTTCGAGCAAGAAACGAATCAAACGGAAGATGAAGGGAACGAGGATGTGGGACTTCCCCCAGAATTAGAAAGGATGGTTGCCCATGAGGACCAAGAAATGGGGCCTCATCAAGAAGAAACAGAACTAGTAGACTTGGGAATTGGCAGTGGAAAAAGGGAAGTAAAAATAGGCACAGGTATTACCGCACCTATCCGTGAAGAATTAATAATCCTGCTAAGAGACTACCAAGACATCTTTGCTTGGTCATACCAAGATATGCCCGGTTTGAGTTCTGACATTGTACAGCACCGATTACCTCTAAATCCCGAGTGTTCCCCGGTAAAGCAGAAACTGAGAAGGATGAAGCCCGAAACATCCTTGAAGATAAAAGAAGAAGTGAAGAAGCAATTTGACGCTGGTTTTCTGGCCGTCGCTCGGTACCCAGAATGGGTTGCCAACATTGTACCGGTCCCTAAGAAAGATGGGAAAGTACGAATGTGTGTGGATTATCGGGACCTGAATCGGGCCAGTCCCAAGGACAATTTCCCTTTGCCACACATCGATATCCTCGTGGATAACACTGCCAATTTCGCTTTATTTTCCTTCATGGACGGTTTCTCCGGTTACAATCAGATAAAGATGGCGCCAGAGGATATGGAAAAGACTACCTTCGTCACCCTGTGGGGGACGTTCTGTTACAAGGTGATGTCCTTTGGACTCAAGAATGCCGGGGCAACTTATCAACGGGCCATGGTAGCTTTGTTCCATGATATGATGCATCAAGAGATCGAGGTCTACGTGGACGACATAATTGCTAAATCTAAATCCGAAGAAGAACACCTTGTCAACCTGCGGAAGTTGTTCGAAAGGCTTAAGAAATATCAATTAAGGTTGAACCCCGCCAAGTGTACCTTTGGGGTCAAATCAGGGAAATTGCTTGGTTTCATCGTGAGCCAGAAAGGGATAGAGGTAGACCCCGAAAAGGTGAAGGCCATCCTTAAGATGCCAGAACCCCGTACTGAGAGGCAAGTCCGAGGCTTCCAGGGACGCTTGAATTATATTGCCAGATTCATATCGCAGCTCACCGCCATTTGTGAGCCGTTGTTCAAGCTCTTACGCAAAAACCAAACTGATCGCTGGAATGAGGATTGCCAAGAGGCTTTTGGAAGGATCAAGAAGTGCCTTATGAATCCTCCCGTGCTTATGCCACCAATACCTGGAAGGCCTCTCATCTTGTACATGACAATCTTGGACGAGTCAATGGGGTGTATGCTGGGGCATCATGACGAATCCGGAAAGAAAAAGCGCGTTGTTTACTACCTAAGTAAGAAGTTCACGACCTGTGAAATGAATTACTCCTTGCTCGAAAGGACGTGTTGTGCTTTAGTATGGGCATCCCATCGCCTAAGGCAGTACATGCTGAGCCATACTACCTGGTTGATATCCAAGATGGACCCAGTTAAGTACATCTTTGAAAAGCCAGCTCTCACGGGACGAATCGCCCGATGGCAAGTCCTGCTATCCGAGTTTGATATAGTTTACGTCACCCAAAATGCGATAAAAGGAAGCGCCTTACCAGATTATTTGGCTCAACAACCTCTTAACGACTATCAGCCCATGCATCCTGAATTCCTGGATGAGGACATCATGGCCTTGTTTGAGGAAAAATTGGACGAAGATCGGGACAAATGGACCGTATGGTTTGACGGAGCGTCAAACATTCTAGGCCATGGCGTTGGGGCAGTATTGGTCTCTCCGGACAATGTGTACCTTTCACAGCGAGGCTAGGATTCGACTGCACCAACAACATGGCCGAATATGAAGCATGTGCCCTGGCCGTCCAGGCAGCGATTGACTCCAATGTCAAACTACTCAAGGTGTACGACGACTCAGCATTGGTAATCCATCAGCTGAGAGGGGAATGGGAAACTAGATTTCCCAAGCTGATACCCTACAAAGCCTATATCAAGGAATTGGCTAAGACCTTTGATGAGATCTCCTTCCATCATGTTCCCCGCGAGGAAAATCAAATGGCGGATGCGCTTGCTACTTTGGCGTCTATGTTCCAGCTAACGCCCACGGGGATCTACCCTACATTGAATTTTGGTGTCGTGGCAAACCCGCGCATTGTTGCCAAGTAGAAGAGGAACGGGACGGAAAGCCTTGGTATTTCGACATCAAGCGATATGTCGTAAGCAAAGAATACCCGCCAGAGATTGCCAACAATGATAAGAGGACATTGAGAAGGTTGGCAGCCGGTTTCTTCATGAGCGAAAGCATACTGTATAAGAGAAATCACGACATGACACTCCTACGGTGTGTGGATGCCAGGGAGGCAAATCACATGATCGAGGAAGTCCATGAGGGCTCGTTTGGAACGCACGCCAACGGGCATGCTATGGCCAGGAAGATCCTAAGAGCAGGTTATTACTGGATTACCATGGAAAGTGATTGTTGTGTCCATGTGAGGAAATGCCACAAATGTCAAGCGTTCGCAGATAATGTCAATGCTCCACCACATCCTCTGAATGTCATGTCTGCCCCTTGGCCTTTCTCCATGTGGGGAATAGATGTCATCGGGGCCATTGAGCCCAAGGCCTCGAATGGTCATCGCTTCATCCTCATAGCGATAGATTATTTCACCAAGTGGGTCGAGGCGACTTCCTACACCAATGTCACGAGGGGTGTAGTGGTCAGGTTCATTAAGAAAGAGATCATCTGCCAATATGGTTTGCCAAGGAAGATTATCACGGACAACGGCACCAACCTGAATAACAAGATGATGGGGGAAATGTGCGAGGAGTTTAAAATCCAGCATCACAATTCCACACCCTACCAGCCAAAGATGAATGGAGCCGTGGAAGCGGCCAATAAGAATATCAAAAAGATTATCCAAAAGATAACCGTGTCATACAGAGATTGGCACGAAATGCTCCCATTCGTGTTACACGGTTACCGAACTTTAGTGCGAACGTCAACTGGGGCAACGCCGTTCTCATTGGTATATGGGATGGAGGCTGTGTTACCGTTTGAGGTAGAAGTCCCGTCATTAAGGATCTTGGCAGAATCCGGATTAAAGGAATCAGAGTGGGCCCAAACGCGCTATGACCAGCTCAACCTCATTGAGGGTAAGCGCTTAACGGCCATGAGTCATGGGCGCTTGTACCAGCAAAGAATGAAGAGTGCATTCGACAAGAAGGTACGCTTGCGCAAGTTCCATGAGGGATACCTTGTGCTAAAGAAAATGTCACATGCTGTCAAGGACAATCGAGGAAAATGGGCCCCAAACTACGAAGGGCCTTTTGTTGTGAAGAGGGCTTTTTCCGGAGGAGCCCTGGTGCTTACCAACATGGATGGCGAAGAGCTACCTTCACCCGTGAATTCTGATGTCGTCAAGCGATATTATGCTTAGAATCTAGGGCAATTAAGGATGTCGCTGCATGTTCTTTATCTTTATGTGTTTTCTGGATTTCCCCCAGGGATTCCCCGTCTACTGTATCTCTCGTTACAATCTTTTAAAGAAATGAACGTGGATTCGAGGTTTTAATCCTCACGTTGGTTTCAAACCTTGTTTTAATTTGTGATCACCTGAGCCCTTCCGCTCAGTTCATGGGATGCCCCAAGCGCTTAATTAAAATTGAACCTAAACCAACTTTCACTAAAATTTGTTGCGTTTGAAAACATTCATGCATACGCATACGCATGTATATTGTTGTGGTAAAACAGGGGCAGGATCATCTTGAGCTACCTTCTGGGGTAGGGACAAAACATGAACAGCAGAAACCAACCAAGGTAAGACAACGACGCGGTCAGGATTGGCCATACCTGGTTGTTTATTACTTGCAGGTGCTTAGGAACGGATGCAAGTGGGGATGGGGTCACGACCGACTGATCGTCACCCCTTCTCTGCGCTAAACAAGCAGAGAACGTCGCTGCAAGGCAGCCCCGTATCCTTTGTATTCGCAGTTTTCTTTTACTATTTGTTTGTTTTAAAAATAAGTAATCAACGCCTAATTCTAACTTAAGTAATTTCAAGTTAGGCAAAACGCTAACCCATAAGGAAGGAGGGGACATGGTTAATGTTCCTCTCCAAAAAAAAAAAAAGAGCAGGTTAGCTCGCCTGGGCGAGCAACCCCTGCACCAAAATATAAAAGTGACGAAAGGGGGGACGTTTTTGCATTCAAAAACTTCTTTTCCCCCCTTTCAAAAGCCATACCCACGGAATTTACGAGTTTGCACCCCTAGGATCTCTACTTTTCGCATTCTTCGATTCCGTTTTGCGCTTTTATTCATCACCAACAAGTAAGTATTCCATCCTTAAGCTTTCTAGCTTTTCATTGGTGTATTTTGATCTCCTTTTGGTGCTCTAAATTGTGGGAATGTGCTCAAATATGTGGGGCAATTTTGGCTTGTTTTCTTGCTTGATTGGGTTGAATTGGGGGTTTGTATGAGATGGCCCTAGGCCTATAATGCATTTTGAAGCAATGGGACATGCCACATTGTCCCCGTTCTCTTGCTATTGGTGCCTAAACGCGCGCCCACCAAGTGTTCGGTGAAATGCCTCAATGGCATTAGCGCGTGATTTTCGTAGGGAAACAACCCATGGGGCATTTTGGTTTGCACATATTTTCTATTTTTTGGGACATGCATTCAGTTCCGAAAGGGCTAGAGTAATTGCCCCACATATATCCTAGGCCTAGGAACCAAAGTTTTTATGCAAAAGAACACAAGAGGGGGTGCATATTGGGTAAAGTTACCCTTTTTGGCCAGCAATCAGCTATGAGCCACGCTACAATAATTTCCCTACGCCTAGATGTTTAGGAATTTTGCTCATCATAAATGTGTAGGTTTAGAATAGGTAGCAAAATACCTTTGGCAATTTACACTTTGGGTGTGGTAGCAAAATACTTGGATGTATGTACATGTAATTTTTGGTAGTCAAAATGTCTCACAAAAAATATATATATGTTGCAAATACCTTACAAAAATACCTTTTAATTTGAATACAATTTTAGTCAGCAAAAGAAAATATACTTGAATTTGCATGCGGCTTTAGGTAGCAAAAACACTTGAATAAAGCATGAAATGTAGCACCTTATTGTGTAGATAGCCAAGATTCATCACAAAGTTTGTATATGCATAGGTATTAGAAATACCAGAATGTGCACGTGTGCAATTTTTGGTAGCCAAGATGCTTTGAGTATGCATGTATGTAAATTTAGCCAAGGAAGTGCATGTGATGTAGGTAGCAGATACACCTTGGAAGTACATATAAATAATCTAGGTAACGAAGGTGCCTTGATTGTGCATGGGTGCATTTTTCTTAGTTAGAAGAATATCTTGTGCGAGTGAATGTTCGTAAGGAAGTATGTGCATGAGTTTGCTCTAAATTTACATTGATGTTTGTGTTTATTGGAGGAGGTTGTATGCCATTTTTGTTTTAAGAGTAGCATTTCTTGGTAAAACTAACTTTCCAAATGTTTGCCTTCGCAGGAAATGGCCCCGAGGAAGCTTGCCTCAAAGAGGTCCAGGAAGGATAAGGCGGCCGAAGGAACTAGTTCCGCTCCCGAGTATGACAGTCACCGCTTTAGGAGCGCTGTACATCAGCAGCGCTTCGAAGCCATCAAGGGATGGTCATTTCTCCGGGAGCGACGCATCCAGCTCAGGGACGACGAGTATACTGATTTCCAGGAGGAGATAGGTCGCCGGCAGTGGGCATCACTAGTTACCCCCATGGCCAAATTTGATCCAGACATAGTCCTCGAATTTTATGCCAATGCTTGGCCAACAGAAGAGGGCGTGCGTGACATGAGGTCCTGGGTGAGGGGTCAGTGGATCCCGTTTGATGCAGATGCTATCGGCCAGCTCTTGGGATATCCGTTGGTGCTGGAACAGGGCCAGGAGTGCGAGTATAGCCAGAGGAGGAACCGGTCTGATGGGTTCGATGAGGAGGCCATCGCCCAGTTGCTATGTATACCGGGTGCAGGATTTTGCCCGAACTGTTGCAGGGAAGCGAGTGCGAATTATGCGCACCAACATGACCACCCTGACTCAGATATGGATGACTTTGCTGCTCAGCAACATCCTGCCCACCGACCATAATTCCGACCTCCCCCTGCCGAAGTGTCAGCTGGTGTACGGCATCCTGACGCGGATGAGCATCCATGTGGCTCAGTTAATCGCTGATGCCATCTATATTTTTGCAGGTATGGCGCCTACCAGGCACCCTTTGGATCCAAATAAGTCCAACAGGGCCCTGGGATTTCCCGCGCTGATCACAGGACTCTGCCAGTCGTTCGGAGTCCCCGTGGCACCTACCAAGGTGATTCGGCCGCCCATCACCCGGGCTTTTATTGAGAAGTACTGCACCCAGAGACAGGCTCAGGGGGATGCTCCACAGGCCGCGGGCGCGCCACCACCACCTCATCAGGCTGGCCCGGCTGGGTCATTTGACATGGAGCAGTATTTACGGCATTTGGTTCGCCAGCAGGCAGCCAACCACCGGGCACATGTGCAGACCCATGATTGTCTGTACCAGATGAGCCTCAGCATGCAGAGCCAGGGCTTCGCTTCTTTTTCATGCCCTACTCCAGACCAGTTCAGGGCAGAGGTCGCATGGCCCGGGGATTGGCCCGAGGCCCAAGCAGGAGAGGCGCCCCCAAAAGCTCCCGGCGATGGAGAGGAGGCCCACGAGGACGAGGAGATGGCCGATTTGCTTGACTTCTTGGGAGGGAGTGGAGCTACATGACTGGGAGATCCCCAGATTCATGTTTCCTTTCATATTTCTTTTATCATTTTTATGTTATGTTTTGACTTGAGAGACTAATGTTTGTTTTTGTTGTTTCGATTGTCATTTGTACAGCGCATACATTTTTGTTTGGATTGTTGCGTTAGTGTTTATATCATTACTATCAATGATGTTTGAAATTCTGGAACCGTGTAGAGTTCTTCGTTTAGGAATATCGTCCAAAAAAAATAATAATGATAAAACAAACAAAACAAACAAAAAATAAAAAAAATAAAAGTCAAAAAAAAGGAAAAAGAGAGCAAATAAGAAAAGAAGAGAGCAAGTAAGGGAAAAAGAGAGCAAGTAAGAAAAAAGAGAGGAAAAAGGAAAAGAAAAATAAGTTGTTTAGCTGAAAAACCGACATGCTTTTGAAAAGAGATGACTTCCAACTTTTCTTTAAAGAAAAATTCGTTGATCATAGCTAGTTTTTGGAAAAAAAATGTGTGTACACCTGAAGGGTGAATGCTGTGAAATTTTCCCGAGTACCCAAAATGGACTCGGATGAATGCACAAATGGATAAAAGAACATATTTTGGAAACATTGGGTTGATTTAAAATAGAGGAAATGAATCCTGAGCCCTAGCATCACATGACCATAAAAATTTGACACTTGAGTGTCCACATAGGTGCATGCATGACCAGTTTTGCATAAAATTTCCAAATCATCATTTTTGCATTTGTGTCATGGAAATAATGTGGGGCATCCCTTTTATCCTTGAACCAAACCAAACCCTGACATGTATCATGTCTAGCCATTCTACAAGCCTTGAGCCAAAATCCTGACTCACCATAAACCTTGACCCAGGGTGAGAATGTCAATCCTTACCCTCGGAAGCAAAAAAGAAAAAAGAAGGAAAATTTCCAATCAAAGAGAAAGCAAAAAGAAAAGAAAGGAAAATTCCAAATCAAAGAGTGGGAGAAAGCAAAAAGAAAAGAAAGGAAATTCCCAATCAAAGAATGGGAGAAAGTAAAAAAAAAAAAAAGAAGAAGAAGAAGGAAAGAAAGCTCCTGATCAAGGATCGAAAGAAAACAGAAGAAATATGCAGAAAGGTCTTTGGACTGGACAATATCTGAGCAATACAGGATTGTCACCAAATGAACAAAAAGAAGGAAAGGAAACCACGACCTAAAATTGTCTTCTCCCTTTAATTGACAACCAAAATCTTGTGCGCTAGCAACTTTTCGCCCCGCACTAAACCAAAACAGAAAAGGAAAAAACCAAAAAAAAATCAAAAGCCGAAAAACCCACCAAAAGAACCCATTCCCAAGGGAAGTCCTATTGATCCATGATCACACATGTAATTTTTGATTTGATAGGAAATAATTTGCAAAGTCAAGTCGTGACATATCCATGGTTCGGAATTAGGATGAAACACTTACCTGTGCGAGATTGATACACTTTGAGTGATTTTCTTCTATTTTTGTCGAACCCGGTGTTTCCTCTAAATGGTCATTTAGAAACGAAATGCTAAACATCCAAAATCTCATTTGTGGTTATGAGAAAATTTCGTCAGCAGACTCTCCTTCCCTGGTAGACGCATTGTTTTTCATTCAAAAAAGCATATGCTGCTCTAATCAGTTGGAATATTTGTCTCTTTGCTAAAGTATGTTTGCATTTTAGTGGAGAAAACACCGAGACTTTTTCAAGTCTCACAAGTTATCAAGAACTACGTAGGTCTGAGTTCCTCATTGGAGGATACGTAGGAGCAAAAGCCTCGCTATTGTCGACCACACCGCTTTTTGTTACCATGACCCAAGAGCTGGTAGCCCGCGAAGACACCTTACGGTTATCCGCACCTCGTCATTCAGTGATCCCAAGTGTGATTGATGAGCAGAGGCCAATGTGGTCATCTGCGCCCTTTCCGGAGATGTCAGCATCTTCCGGTGGAGACTTTTTCAAGTCTCACAAGTTATCTAGAACTACGTAGGTCTGAGTTCCTCATTGGAGGATACGTAGGAGAAAGAGCCTTGCTTTTGTCGGCCGCCCCACAATCTCTGTCATACTGACCCTGAGGTCATGTGACATGCGGAGACAAATTATGGTCATTCCGCACACCTTTTGCCATTCAGACGCAGTCGTATCCGATGGCACGCAGAGAAAAATTATGGTCATTCTGCACCCTTTTGTCATCCAGAGGCGGCGGGCTCGATGACATGCGGAGACAAATTATGGTCATTCCGCACACCTTTTGCCATTCATACACAGTCGTGTCCGATGGCACGCAGAGACAAATTATGGTCATTTTGCGCCCTTCGTCAATCGCGGCCGACAAGCCCGTTGACACGCGGAGATTTACGTCATCTTCCGCGCTCACAAGATCTGTCATACTGACATTTGAGTCACGCTGATGAGCGGAAATACCCGAGTGGTTATCCGTATAAACATTCTTTTGCTATCTGTAAGACAGAACGCTTGATAGCATGCAGAGACTGACATCGTCTTCTGCACCTTTTGTTCCCCCGAGGACATCAAGTCATTTACATGTGGAGGTATTTTATGGTCACCCGCGACTCTCGTCAACCGAGAGGAACGAAATTAGTGTCTTATCTTTACTTCCCTTTTATCTCCAATAAAAGACAAGTAAAGAGGGGCAACTGTCATACCCTAATTTCGTCCGGGGACCTTTGCTTGATGACATGCAACTTTTGTTTGGTCCTTGTGAGGTGCTTGGCACCCATCATTAGGCAATTTGTGAAATTCCGGGACATGCCGGAAAACAAAAGAAAATATTGATGCACAATCCGTAAGGTTCCGTGACACACCGGAAATCAAATGGAAGCATTGTTGCACAATTAGCGAGATTCCGTAACATTCTGTAAGTCAAAAAAAGGGATGATTATGTAATCCGCAAGGTTCCGTAACATTCCGTAAGTAAAAAATGGGATGATTATGCAATCTGCAAGGTTCCGTAACATTACAGAAAGAAAACAAGTATCGTTACGAAATTCGTAAGTTTCCGTAACTTTACGAAAAAAGAATCACCAAAAAAAGGCAGGGGGTGTACTTAGTAAAAATGGGGGTGCAAATAGCAACCAGGCCCACTTGGGCCCTCCAGAAGATTCCTCCAGAAGGCTGTTGCTTCTGGAGGAAGCAACCCTGTTCGCCTGGGCGAGCTGGGTGGCAAGCTTCTCCCCCAATTTTCTATAAATAGGGGTGAAGTGAAGTAGAAAGGGGTTCAGCCCCTTAGGCACTTCTCTCTCTTTCGAATTTGCTTGGAAAAATTGTTTCCGTGAAGAAAATCCAAGCTGAGGCGCTTCCGAAACGTTTCCGTAACGTTTCGGTGAGGAATTTCGCAAAGGTTTCGACCGTTCTTCGACGTTCTTCATTCGTTCTTCATCGTTCTTCGATCTTCAACGGGTAAGTACCTCGAACCAAGCTTTTCGATTCATTCTATGTACCCGTGGTGGTCCACATTGTGTTTCGTGTATTTTTATTCTCGTTTCGTTTACTTTTTATACCCCCTTTTGACGTGCTTAAGCCATTTTATTTAAGTCATTTCTCGCTTAACCTAAAAATAAAATAAATTTCCACCGATCGTTTGAATTGTATTATCCGTTAACTTCGGTTAAAATGAATTCCGACCGTTCGATCGTGCCGTAACCACGTTGGAAATCAAAAAAGAGGTAAAATAATAATATAATAATCAAAAACGTCTTTTAGTAAAATAAAGCGGAAAATCAATCGGACGTTTTCTCTTTGGGATTTCTCATTCTTAATTGAATTGACTAATAACTAAAGTGAAACTAAGGCTAAAATCAACTCGCCTAGTCAAGCTCGTCCATAAAAATAGGTTTTTGAAGTTTGCCATTTCAATTTCTTACTAAGTAAAATGGATCATTTTCAAGGTCCAACGCCTTAAAATGATCACCTTTTAAGTAAAAAAGAATCACTTGATAAAAAAGAACTACGTAGGTCTGATTTCCTCATCGCAATTGAGGAATACGTAGGAGCAAAGGGAAACACCCTTGTCGACCACAAAAAGAGAAAAAATATAAAAAGGGTATAAAGGATATAAAGACATAAAAAGGGAACATAAAAATCAAAGTCATGTTTGCACATTCGATTAAAGGCTGTCGTCCCTTGGGACGGACGTGTGGGGTGCTAATACCTTCCCCGTGCGTAAATACAACTCCCGAACCTTTCATCTAAAAGTTCGTAGATCGCGTCTTTTCCGGTTTTTCCGACGTTTTCCACAAATAAACGTTGGTGGCGACTCCGCGCGTATTCCTTTCGTGGAACACGCATCCCGCGAGTCACGCGTCGCCCTCCCGCCGAAGGGTAGGTTGCGACATGTGTATTGCATAGTTCATAGGTAAAGTGTATATGATTCATGAGGTGTGATAACATGTTAAATTGAGATTATACCATTGTGATTGGGCTTAAGTGTATGTGATAAATTGAGTATGTATATGATTGAGATATATATGTGTATTGAGTTGTGAACTATGAATTGTACAATCACACGATCATAAGTCCCTTCAAGGGCGACGAGTTAATGCTAATTGTTTATTATGAAATTGATGTGTTATTATGTCTTGATCGGAGTGTGTGATTCCTGTGTATGGTGATTGATGATTGAAAAGTGTGATTGATGAATGACAAAGTGATGAAATAGTGTGAGATATGCTAAGTAAATTGTATTTGGCTACTATATGTTGTGTTGTTTCTCTCTAGTAGTTAGAAATGTGATAACTCACTCCCGGTTTGTTGTTTGTGTTTGGATCCTGTGATGATCTTGAACTTTGTGTTCGAGGGAGCAGATGAATAGGTGGATGACTATGAAGAACCTCATGCTAGAGGACACGGGAACACCACGCTCTGATAGGATGTGACATTAGGATATAGGTTTTATATTAATTGTATGAAACTTAGATGGCCTTCTTTGAGCCGAGATGACTTTATTATTTATTTGGACAAGTTAGAATATGATGTAGAAGAAAGTGAATGTGAGCCTTTTACCCATTTGAAAGGCTTGTATTTAAAAATGTTTTAAAAATAATTTTAATTAATATTTGAATTTTTATTCCTTTATTAATATATATGTGAGAGGTAGAGGTTGTCACATTTAGTGGTATCAGAGCAGGTCGAACCTTTCGGCCAATGTGTTATGTGCTTATCATATTCTGGTGTGCACTCTGTATGGTTACTTATGACTAGTTTTGATGAACATGCTTGAATTATTAATTTATTTTCGTTTGCATGATCGAATGAGACTTAAAAAAAATAGTTCTATGTGCCTTGCATCCTTAATGTTTGCTATACCATAATTCCACTGTTGAGTCGTGAGTTATGAGACTGGCCATCTCTATAATTTGTGAAGTGCGGTTCGACATTATGGCAATCCGTTAGGTGATGCAAGAAGTCTTGATACTGATGGATAATGCTTTAATGAGCCTTTATCTTCTTACGTGTATGTTGTTAATAAACTTATTTCTATCTTGATGTGTGGATTAGTGTTGTGAAAACCTTTTGAACCATATATATGTCTTGGATGAGTATGTCTTTCTTGATGTGTAAACGCATGACTACTTAACTCACTTTATTTTGTGTGTAGTCGTGAATGCAGTAGTTGAAGTTTGTGATTCTTTAATACATCCTTATTAACTATTAAATTCATACTTCTTATATGTACGTTGTATACTTATTATAAGAACCTTATAATTCTAGGTATGTTAGTAGTATGGTGTTTTGCCTTAATTGCATAGATAGTATGGTTGTTCGTGATTTCTTGTTCTTAGCAATGTTGATACTCTATAGTTCGAGGACTCGTATTGAGATATATTTCATATAGAATACTCTTTTGACCATACCTTCTGATTCTAGAGTAAACTATTCTTTGTGTTGCGTACTTAAGTCGAGTAATTCGATTTCACTTGCAAGCTTAAGTATAATTCATTGTTTTGTTATGAGCCTACATCAAATAATTGGATTATTGATGTTTCTGTCACAATCAAGTGATAGTTGATGTCTCCATATGTGCGTACACTGTGATTATGTTTTCGTTTCTAGAATTCATTTGGAGTATCAACTGTTGATTCTAGATGAGTGATCCTTCTTGATTTAAAATTATTGTCTCCTAATCAATCAAGTGTTCATCTTATTATTGGCTGCTCATCTTCCAATCATGTCTAGTTAAACTGCTTGATAATCTTTCTTGTTGTTACTTCTAATACGAATAAAGAGATACTTCGCCTTTGACAATCACGTTAAGATGTTTTGAGAGGAAATACTTGAGTAGACATGATCATTGTTACCTATAGACGAAAGTCAAACTTAGTAAGACGTGTACCTGTGTTCCTTGAGGATATGCTTAGTTACCACCTAAGTGCAGGATTGAGAATCTTATAAGTGGAGTACCCATAGAAACTTGTAACCGTAGTTCGTGGGAAATATCTAGTGTAGAGTTGTTGGAGAACATAGTGTAGTTGGAAAAGTTATGAAGTATAGTTAAGAGGTTTAATGTGGAACCTTAAGAAGAGAGTAAGGTAGTTAGTAAGACATTAATTGTTAAGCATAGAAGGATTCAAGAGTGAGTGTTCTTGCGTAAGGTAGGCGACCTAAAAGATTATTGATGATAGTTGTATGATTAGCAAGATAAATATTAGTTCTTTTTACCTTAATATGGAAAAAGTTTGTGGATGCTTTAAGAAATATCTTAGTACCTATTGTGACCTCTATGTGTACCTGATCATGTCATAATATGATTGATGTCCATGTGTGTTCGTGGAATGCGTGACAGGATCTCTCACCCTGAGTTAGCTCTTGTTGTGGTTTTGATGATTAGTGTTTAGTATGTTTTCAGTTAAGTTGAATTATGATGTGCATTATAAGGTTGTTATAGACCCTTGGGCATCATGTTCCAAGCTAAGAGTTTTGTTGTGCATTTTAGTTAGATGAAGATGACCCTTAGAGTATGCTACGTCTAGGTGAAAGATAACTACAAATTCTTCTTGGGCAGAAGTTGTTTTGAGATGAGAGGAAACCTAAGATTAAGATGAAATGCTCTTAACTAGTAGTCGAACCAAAAGGTTATTTTAGGACTCATTGGATTAACCTTAATGCTTGCTGGAGATGACTCAAGTAAGTTTAAGTTTTTGAGTGAGATCCTTATAAGGAGTAAGCCATAAGTTCATAAAGAAGCCGACCACTGTAAATTGTTGAGTGCTATCTTAGCCGCGTAGGTCCTTATTGGAGTAGTAAAATATTTGAAATAATTTTTAAGTTTAGAGGAGTGCTTGTAGGAGGACAAATAGTGATCAATGTTTCTTGACAACTTAAGACTTATGAAAAGATTTATCCTATATGTGAGTTAGAATAGGTAACCATGGGGTTCACCATAATATTTTGGGAGACATTACCATTAGTTTGATACATTGAGAGGATCTTTGGAGTTGAATCCGAGATAAAAGAGATGGGTAAAATTCTCAAGAATCTTGTTGTGAGTTTAGTTTTAAACATTAGAACTAGCTTAGTAGTTAGAGCTTGTATAGGAAACCGATGATATGACTAGTGTCCTAGTTATAGAGTTAGATATTGTAAACAACAATCGAAACCTCAAGTTCAAGTACAAAGTTATAGGGTGACATGGGTATATATGTGTGAAGATTACCTTAAGGTGAACAAACTTACAGAAGTAGGGAGTAATCTGTATTGCTTATCTAATTAGCACCCAGTTAGTATCAGGTAGGCAACCTTAGAGTTGAATCGTTACAATTCTTGGACCTAAGTGAGAGTTATGAGTCAAGTATACCTAAGTAAGGAAGATTGTGCTTAGGGAAGAGGGATAGATTCAAGGGTAGTTAAAAGAGTCGAAACTCATTATTTTTTTTGAAACATTCGATGTTCGAAAAAGAGTCGACCATGTGATCAGTCGTGTCTTCTTGTGTTTGTTTGTTCATTTCAAATTGTCATTAGCGTCTCCTATGATATTATTATACTCCAAATAGTATGTCATTCACATTCTATTATGGTTGAGATGTTACTCTTGCGACACAACTTTACTCATGAAAAACTATCATTGAGGGAACGAGGATCACCAGATTTATCGTCAAGTGTAGAAAACTCTTATGATCGAAGTCACCGATAAATGTTTCAACAAAGCAGACAACTTGATATTGAAAACTATATGTGTAATATCTTTTCTCAATATTTCGGCAAAGTTTCGGGGACGAAACTTCTTTTAAGAGGGGTGGAATTGTAACATTCCAAATTTTTTAATCTAGATTAAAAAGGATTGTTATTTATAAATAAATAAATTTTTAGAAAAACGATGAGATTTTATAAATAAATAAATAAGGAGATATAATTATTAATTAAAATAATGATTTGAGAGAAAATAAAATAGGGTATTTCATTTATTTGTTTGATAGAAAATAAAAAAGAGTTTGTTTTTATAAAATAAATAAATAAATAAATATAGAGCAAATAATAGGCTGAGTACCCTAGGTATAAATAGTTATGTTAAGTCAAGTGGCTCTTTTTGGCCTCATTTTTGTTTTTCCCCTTCTCCTCTCAAAACCCTTTCTTTTTCCCGCAATCCACCAAACCTGTCTTAGAAAAACGACGATCTTGGGCTCATTAACCGTTGGATCGTCGTGAAATTTTAGCACCACGTTTGCAACCCAATTCTGAGCATTTTCACCGTTGGGTATTTCGATATTACGTCTGAGCTTAGAGGAAAACCCTTCGCATTGTAGCCTTTTATTTTCCCGCAGAAACCCAAAACTGTCTCAGTAAAACTACGATTCCGGTTTCGTTTACCGTTGGATTTTCAAGAAATTTGGATATGCTGTTCGAAATTTAATTGTGCACACTTTCACCGTTGGTATATTCGAGATATATATTCGTAGAGGGAGAAAAAGGAATCGCATGAAGACAGTACAAGTGGAGGTTTCAATCTCTTCTCCGTCTCTCTGACGTTTGGGAATTCTATGGGAGCAGTCGGAGGAATAACTGAAGGAATCTCAGGGAACCACTAGAGATGTTACTATCGCTAGCTGAAGACACGTGAGTCCGCTCAAAGGTAAGGGATGAGTTTATCGCAATTGGGAGTTAGAATGAACATGTGTAGGGATCCTTAGAGAACTAAATTTGGGTTTATTTTGGGATGTTTATTGAATTATAATTTTTCTTTATGATTATGAATACAATATTATTGTGTTCTATGTACCAAT
Source organism: Glycine max (assembly GCF_000004515.6). Classification (NCBI taxonomy): domain Eukaryota; kingdom Viridiplantae; phylum Streptophyta; class Magnoliopsida; order Fabales; family Fabaceae; genus Glycine; species Glycine max. The sequence continues at coordinate 37,398,074 of NC_038254.2, read as the reverse complement.
TGATGTCTTGATGAGAATTGATTGATAAACTTGAGTGCTCTTGATGTCTTTGTATTAACCCATGATTTTGATTAATTGATTTTGATACAATTGTGAGGAACTATTTCAGAGGTTTTACATTCCATGTTGTGATAAAATCTTTTGTATAAATTGTTATGTTGAGGTTATGAAATGATGATTCAAACTGTGAGTATGTGATAAATTGAACATGTGACGAATGATGAAATACATGTGTATTGAGATGAGATGTGTGTATTGAGTTGTGAACTATGAATTGTGCAATCACACAATTGTAAGACCCTTTAAGGGCGACGAGTATTGTGATGGGATCCACTGTGGGAACCAGACGAGTTAAAATGATTTTGAAAACAATTGAGTAGATGCGTGTATTGCATAGTTCATAGGTAAAGTGTATATGATTCATGAGGTGTGATAACATGTTAAATTGAGATTATACCATTGTGATTGGGCTTAAGTGTATGTGATAAATTGAGTATGTATATGATTGAGATATATATGTGTATTGAGTTGTGAACTATGAATTGTACAATCACACGATCATAAGTCCCTTCAAGGGCGACGAGTTAATGCTACGTCCCTTTTAGGGCGACGAGTTGATGTTAAGTCCCTTTTAGGGCGACGAGTTGATGCTAAGTCCCTTTTTGGGCGACGAGTTAATGTTAAGTCCCTTTAAGGGCGACGAGTTAATGATAAGACCCTTAAAGGGCGACGAGTTAAAATTATTTTGAGAACAATTGAGGAGTCGTGTGTTTTGTACAGTTCATAGATAGAGTCTGTGTGCTAAAATGTTTTCTGGGTTGGACCTGAATCAGGAGGGAGAGGCCTTGACGGACTCTTCGGAGTGTAGGCCTTGGGGGTCACACGGTTTGAGTGCTCCTTTAAGCCTATGTTGATCCCATATGGTTGGAGCATTCTCGCAAAACACTGTGACCTTGACTGGTCTCCCTATGATATTACCTAGTGAGAGTGACTTGACTTACTATTGTGTGGTTTGTCTTGTCATGTACTCCTAGGCGCCCGACGAGGTTTTTTTACTGACATGGTACCACATTACATATAGGCTTGAGTCTTAGCATAACTGTTGCATACGCATGCTAATTGTTTATTATGAAATTGATGTGTTATTATGTCTTGATCGGAGTGTGTGATTCCTGTGTATTGTGATTGATGATTGAAAAGTGTGATTGATGAATGACAAAGTGATGAAATAGTGTGAGATATGCTAAGTAAATTGTATTTGGCTACTATATGTTGTGTTGTTTCTCTCTAGTAGTTAGAAATGTGATAACTCACTCCCGGTTTGTTGTTTGTGTTTGGATCCTGTGATGATCTTGAACTTTGTGTTCGAGGGAGCAGATGAATAGGTGGATGACTATGAAGAACCTCATGCTAGAGGACACGGGAACACCACGCTCTGATAAGATGTGACATTAGGATATAGGTTCTATATTAATTGTATGAAACTTAGATGGCCTTCTTTGAGCCGAGATGACTTTATTATTTATTTGGACAAGTTTGAATATGATGTAGAAGAAAGTGAATGTGAGCCTTTTACCCATTTGAAAAGCTTGTATTTAAAAATATTTTAAAAATACTTTTAATTAATATTTGAATTTTTATTCATTTATTAAAATATATGTGCGGGGTAGAGGGTGTCACACATTTGTGTGACAACTAGCATTGAAACTCTCATGCATATAGCAAAAAAAAAATTATTTATCGAACATATTGAACATAAGGGTGCTAAGGAAAGTAGTCCCTAGCTGAATCCAGGGCAAATCTCCTATCCGCAATTTTCAAGGGATGAAGCTTGTGCCACCCACATAGCATAGGTTTTTCATGGTTGATCAACCTAGGCTGTGGTTGCAAATTTGAGAATCTCTCCAATAACAAAATATGAACCAAGTAGTAAAAGGGTGACCAAAGAGTTACCTCTTATCATCTGCCAAACTAACTATTGTTTTCTTCAACAGACCTAAATCATTTTGTATGTTGGCTTAAAATATTGGTCGCAAAGCCGATTATCTACATCAAGGAAAACAAACTTGCTCACCAAGCCATTGGGAGAGAAATCAATCTCTACTAACCAAGTTGCAAGGAATGTTTCATGCTCCATTTCATTCCCATTATCGACGAATATCCACCCTTGCTAATGTATAAACCCCATCCTTTTTATTCCTTGTAGTTTGTTTTCCTATTGTATGTATCAATTTCTTCTCCACTTTTATCATTTCCTAGCTTTGAAATGGGGTGAAGACGGGATCATGAACTATTGGAAAATTCTCCAACACCATCACATCCTCCAAGGTGTTTTTTTCTCACCTTATGGTAACAAAAAGGTATTTGTCTCAGGACACCACTTCTCAACAACCCCAAAACACATGTTTTCATTTTTTACTATGAAGCACTTGGGTTGAAAACATGTGTTTTGGGTTGTTAAGAAGTTGTGTCCTTAGATAAATACCTTTTTGTGCTCCTAGGGTGAGAAAAATTTCACCTTGGAGGATGTGATGGTGTTGGAGAGTTTTGCAACTGTTGGTGATCCTGTCTTGACCCCATTTCAAAGCTAGGAAATGATGAAGGTGTCGAAGAAATTGATACATAGAACAGGACAACAACAATCTCCAAGGAGTAAAAAGAGTGGGGTTTATATAAACATTAGCATGGATGGATTTTTGTCAATAGTGGGAGTGAAATTGAGCATGAAACATCCCTTGCAACTTGCTTGGCAATGATTGGCTTCTCTCCTAGTGGCTTGGTGAGAAAGTTTGTTTTTCTTATTGTTGTTCATCTTGCTGGAGAGAATCAGCTTTGTGACCAACATTTTTATCCAACATATAAAATGATTTTGGTCTATCGAAGAAAACAATAGTTTGTTTGACTGGTAAAGAAGAATTTGAATTGTAGTTATCTCTTTGGTCACCCTTTTACTACTTGGTCCAAACTTGGGTGTGGGAGAGATTAACAAATTAGCAACCATAGCCTTGGCTGATTACCAATGAAGAACCTATGCTATTTAGGTGGAACAAGCTTAATCAATTGAAAATTGACAGTGTGAGATTTTCCCTGGACTTTACTAGGGGCAATTTTCATTGGCACCCTTAATCATGTTCAATTTGTTGGTAAGTTTAGGTCTTTTAATCCAAAAAAGGTAACTTAGTTACCATGTGAGAGTAATTTGGATAAATGAAAATAGTTTTGGTTGTTATATGCATGAGTATTTCGATGCTTGTTTGCAACAATGTATTATAAAAAAGTACCTACCACATAGAGAGTGGCTATGCAATTTGGAATGCATCAAGAAGTTTCAGATTGTGTAATTGCATTGTCTGGCACCAAAGCTATTGCATTGAAAAATTACTGCATATCGAAAATTACTTTAAAAAATTGCAAACAATATTACTTGGCAAAAAAGCAGTCTAAAGCTACTTTGTCATCATGGACCTCATGTATCAAAAGCAAATACAAATGGTAATGATGCTGATGTTGCACCTGAATTTTCTCCTTTGAAAACTTTTCAATTTGGAAATCCTTCTCAAGACACTGTTGACCCAAGATGTGGAGGCTTTGGAGGAAGACTATCGAGATGGAAATGGGAAAAATGAATCAAGGCAATTTATTGAGGGGTTAATGGATCTTGAATAGAGAATCAATAGACTGGAGACAGTGACTAAGAAATTATAAAGATAGCAAAATTTGGTCACTATTGAACAAATTATTCTTATAAACCAAATCTTTAGCATTTGTTAATATGTTTTATTTATTTCTTATACTAGCAAAATTACATGTATGAAAGCTCTGTCTAAAAAGAAAATATGACATGATCTTGTAATTTTTAATGTCTAGGGTACATTAATGCCTTGGTTTCATAAGATATAAGTCTCAGAGTTCATAAATGGAGAGAGCCACACGGTCAAAATAAGCAAACTAACCATGAATGCATAAACAAATGTTCAAATAAATAATACCACTATTATGTGTAGTGGAGCTTTCCAATTTTTGTACCTAACACTCGATTTTCTTGTTAACCAAGGCCAAAAAGACCACCTAAATGAGACTTGTCAACCACTTGAGAGCCTAACCGAACTTGCTTAGATTATAATTTTGCTCTTAGGAACTTACAATGTCATTGCCTCGGTGAAATTTAGTTGCAACTGGCAATCCTAGTTACGTAATGGATATTCAACTCTAACTTCTTAAGCTCTAAGATTACCTTCAAAAGTGATATGAAGATTTAAATTTTAATTAGTCTAACCCATTCATTTTGGACACTACACTTTCCGTTTAGTGAAATTTAGTTGTCTGTGTTGGCTTTTTATGAACTCCTATTCTATTGTCTCTGACCTCACATTTTCCCTTTGTACCTAATGCAGTCTAAACTGACATTAACCTTATATTACTGTTGGGACTGATCACTGATTCTCTGTTCTAAACAGATGAAAAGAATATTCTGCAAAGAGAACTGAGAGCAGCACCGGTAATTATATTTAAACTCATGTCATCTCGTTACCTTGAAGAATGCACCCCAAATTTGCTCTTCCTCGGCAGGTACTGCAGTAATCTTATTCTTTGGATTCTCATAGCATCTTAATCCTCCAACTGCTGTAGAGTAGAAACATCCTGTACAATTTACAGAATAACAATGTCAATAGTGAAGGAATACATACAATCATGGGGAACAAAAAGAAACAGAACATAGACAACGTCAATGTAAAAATCCTCATATTATGAATTATCATCATCTTGAAGGGGAGGGATGAAATGATCCAATCTGGGATCACATGGAACAAATACTTGCCAAAATGCTGAGGATTGTGATATGCTGGAACGAAAAGAAACTCACCTCGAGGGAAAGAAGCAAGTGACTTGCCACAAAAACCTTTAAGCAATATAATTTTCTTTACTTGTGATATGCTGGAACAAACAGAACATTGAATACAAACCAACAATAGCAGTGGAAGATATAATTTACTTTACTTGTTTGGTGAACAATATATAAAATTTGGTCAAGTGAGACAGCAATATAAATACTAAGTACCAACTAATACAATATCTATGCCTTTTTATATAGCTTTGCATTAAAAAAAGTAATAGAAAATAATATGTATATATACTGGGAGTATATTTTATTATTATTATTAAATGATAAATTTTGATAAATATTAATTTTTTAATTTTAATAATAAATATTTTTAATAGGAAATAATAAATATTTTAAAAGCTATATAAAAAGGGATTTTTAATTAATTGACAACTTAAAAAGAAGTGTAGGTTAAATTTATATATGCAATGCTTTTATCCTCCTCCATGATGTAAATCAAGTTCAATGAATCAATGCAACAATTTGTAATACTATTAATTAAGAAATAATTTTAAAATAAAAAATTAATATTTTTATTAAAAAGTTACTTTGGGGTAGATTTAGAGGGGTAGTGTAGGCTTTCCAACTCTATAATATCACACATGTACATCTATTAAAGTTGGAAAATCAAAATATTGATAACTACTGGGTATAGTTCAAAATCAGCAGCTGGCCCAATGTTTAATATGTTCAGAGCCTCAGCTTTTGCCAGGCCGTACTATTTAACACTTGTCAAGTACTCATTGATGCTCTCTCTTGTTTGAACAGAGGCAGCAGTGTCAACCAAATAATCATAAACCTGCTAGATGTACAGAACATTCATCTACCAATAAAACTTACAAGTATTCCCATTTATTAGAAAAATCAAATCTAACCTTGTATTCAGACTGCGCTACTTTGGCAATAACTCTTGTTGGATCCTTTGAAGCTCCTTTAGCTCGTAAGAAATCAAGGACCTCAAAATTTGTGAGTTCACCAGCATTGCCCTCTAAGCTGTGACAAAGCTATTAAACATCAATCATATCCCAATATAAAAGAGAAAGTTCAATTGAAATTAGTGTATTAATTTTAAAAACAAACAAAAATGGTAGAAACATACATTTTCATCTTTAAGACACCAAAGTGAGAGAAAAGGCAGTTACAAAACAAGAGAGTGTCTCCTTTGCTTCTGCAATAAAACAAGCCCAGTACACAAACAAACAATTACAAAATGAAATTCCCAGTTTTCACAAAATATAACAAATAACACTGCTAATACAGCTTAAACACACATAATTGGGTTGGGGTGGACATCAAAAGCAAAAAAAGTTGAGTTGGGTGTGTTTTCCCCTACAAAGAAAAATAGCAATGTTAAAAAATTAGATCAATACATTTAATTTGAGCAACCAAACATGAATAAAATAGTGAAGACAAAAACAAGTTGTGAAGCTTCTGGCGGTTTGAATTGTGAGTCCAAAGAATCTTCTGGTTTAGCCTTGGAAAAATTGGAATCAGCAATAGGCTTTGCATTGTTAGGCTGAGTTAATCCAGCCACTGCCTTCATTCATGTGATTATCAATGTTTACTCCTGCTGCACTCACTTCCTGACCTTCTGGTTTGTGATTCTTGACATCAAGAAAAATTAAATGCTTCATTACAATCAGCATCCCTATAATTTAAGTGTGAAATAACTACTATCTTCCATTCATTTCCATAAATTATCATGAAATTCATCTCTCTCTATTCCTTTTAACACATGTTAAAGTCAAAAGATAAAGACTAAACCAGCCTATAAGATTTAAAAGCTAAATTCACTAGAAATTACCCTTACCTTTCGTTAAGTTATCATGTATTAGTCATGAGAGTGAACACTAAATAAAAACGATTGCAATATAAATATATACATGCAGAGCTGGGTTATTAAAAAAAAGTACCTCCATTGAGCCATAAGAGAACGGATTTTTGTTCTGGTTTGTGAGTGGCCTCGAAAAACCAATAGAACAGTGCTCTTCCTTGAGTTTCATTGACAGTGATATAACCACCATATTGTTGAACTTCACCGGAGGCTGTACAAGTAATCCATGCACTCTATCAGCTTCTTGCTCTGCCAGTATCTCCTGGCTAAGGTAACTAGCTACTGAAGGCTTTGCCACACCTAACGCTTCTATGGTCAAACAAACAAAAAGCAGAAGATGAAGATTGAGAAAAACAGAACACAAAGCCATAACTGATATATATCTCCGGTGTAGGTGTGTTTGTGTAGGTGTGCGATATATATCCACGCATTGAATTGGCTAATGTGACACCCTCTACCCCTCACATATATATTAATAAAGGAATAAAAATTCAAATATTAATTAAAAGTATTTTTAAAACATTTTTAAATACAAGCTTTTCAAATGGATAAAAGGCTCACATTCACTTTCTTCTACATCATATTCAAATTTGTCCAAATAAATAATAAAGTCATCTCGACTCAAAGAAAATCATATAAGTCTCATACAATTAATATAGAACCTATATCCTAATGTCACATCCTATCAGAGCGTGATGTTCCCGTGTCCTCTAGCATGAGGTTCTTCTTAGTCATCCACCTATTCATCTGCTCCCCCGAACACAAGTTCAAGATCATCACAGGATCCAAACACAACAACACACAGGGAGTGAGTTATCACATTCCTAGCTAATAGAGAAACAAGATAATTAAATATACATATTATATAAATGAGATACCACTTGCTTAAACATAGCTCACGTAACTTCACCACTTCATCATTCAAAATTCACTTTTCAATTATCAATCACATTACACAAGAATCCCACACTTCGATCAAGATATAATAACACATCAATTAGCAAGCATATGCAATAGTTATGCTAAGACTCAATCCTATATGCAATGTGGTACCAGGTCAGTGAAAAACCACCCTGGGGCGCTTAGGAGTACATAACAAGACACACCACACAATGGGTTTGTCAGGTCACTCTCACTAAGTAAGATCATAGGGAGACCAGTCAGGGTCACGATGTTTTGCGAGAATGCTCCAACCATATGAGATCAGCATAGGCTTAAAGGAGCACTCAAACCCGGTGACCCCCAAGGCCTATACTCCGAAGAGTCCGTCAGGGCCTCTCCCTCCTGATTCAGGTCCAACCCCTAAAATAATTTTTTGCATGCAGACACTGCTCATGAATTATACAATACCCACGACCTTACACTTGTGTTTTAAACACGTTCAACACAATCGCACTATGATTTAACACTGGCTCCTAAATAGGAAACCTACATTTTCTCTTTAACACTGCGCATCAACGCTTTTCTCAAGATAACACTGGTCGGGTTATTGTACAATTCATAGCTTACAACACAAGTAATTTCACATCAAGTGTTAACTAGACACTTATCCACAACTAGAACTCATTCACAATTTCACTTCTCATAGTGTGACAATCCACCATCACATGTTTACACGTATCTCACAAATTAACACATGTTAAACTTTACACTTATACTCAATCTCAATAACAATATTATAATCTCAAAGCAACATATTCTTCTTCAATTCATCACATACTCACAATTTGAATCATCATTTCATATCCTCAATATAACAATTTATATAAAACACTATCACAACATTAGGACTAAAACCCCTTAACTAATATTACACAATTATATCAAAATCATAGGTCAAAATATACAAATATCAAGAACACAATTTATCAAGCAATTTTCATTAGGACATCAATATTTTATTTATAATCATAAAGGAAAAATTGCAATTTAATAAACATCTCAAAATAAAACCCCAATTTAATCCTCTAAGGATCCCTACACATGTTCTCACTAATCCCCAACTGTGAATAACTCATCCCTTACCTCTGAGCGGACTCACGTGTCTTCAGCCAGGGATAGCAACATCTTTAGCGGTTCCCTGAAATTCTTTCAGTTATTCCTCCGACTGCTCCGATAGAATTCCCAAACGTCAGAGAGACGGAGAAGAGATTGAAACCTCCACTTATACTGTCTTCATGAGATTCCTTTTTCTCCCTCCACGAATATTATCTCGCAAATCCCAACGGTGGAAGCGTGCGGAATTGAATTTCGAACAACATATCCAAATTTCACAATAATCCAACGGTTAACGAAACCGAGATCGTAGTTTTACCAAGACAGCTCTGGGTTTCTGCGGGAAAGAAAAAGGCTACAATGCGAAGGGTGTTTCTCTCAGTTCAGACATGATATCAAAATTCCCAACGGTGATAACGCTCGGAATTCTGTTTCAAAAATGATACTCAAATTTCACGACGATCCAACGGCGAACGGGTTCGAGATCGTCGTTTTTCTGAGACTGGTTTGGTGGGCTGCGGGAAAAAGAAAGGGTTTTGAGAGGAGAAGGGGAAAAACGAAAATGAGGCCAAAAGGAGGCAGCTGACTTAACATAACTATTTATACCTAGGGTACTCAGCCTATTATTTGCTCTATATTTATTTATTTATTTATTTTTTTACTAAAAGGCTTTTTAAATTTATTTACGAAAAATAGGGATGTTACAATTCCACCCCTCTTAAAAGAAGTTTCGTCCCCGAAACTTGCCGAAAGATCGAGAAAAAGATATCACGCATATGATTCTCAATATCAAGTTGTGTGTCTAGTTGAAACTCTTTTTCTGTTACTCCGATCACAAGACTCCTCTGCACTTAACTATTAAATCTGATGATCCTCGTTTACTCAATGATAGTATTACATAAGTAAGTCTTCTCACGAGAGTGACATCTCAACTATAATAGAATGTGAATGACATACTATTTGGAGTAGAATAATATCATAGGAGACACTAATGACAAATTGAAAAGAACAAACAAACACAAGGAGACGTGACTGATCACATGGTCGACTCTTTTTCGAACATCGGACGGTTCAAGAAAGATAATGAGTTTCGAGACTCTCACACTCTACCAATCCTAGTTCACATTGACTATCAAGAATACATGATTTGCCTACCCTTGAGTCTAAGCCTCTTCCTTCAACATGATCTTTCTTACTTTCGTATACTTGACTCATAACTCTCACTTAGGTTCAAGAATTGTAACGATTCAACTCTAAGGTTGTCTACTTGATACTAACTGGGTGCTAATTAGATAAGTAATACAGATTACTCCCTACTTCTGTAAGTTTGTTCACCTTGAGGTAATCTTCACACATATATACTCATGTCACCCTATAACTTTGCACTTGAACTTGAGGTTTTGATTGTTGTTTACAATATCTAACTCTATAACTAGGACACTAGTCATATCATCGGTTTCCTATTCAAGCTCTAACTACTAATCTAGTTCTAACGTTTAAAAATAAACTCACAACAAGATTCTTGAGAATTTTATCCATCTCTTTTATTCCGGGTTCAACTCCAAAGATCCTCACAATGTATCAAACTAACGGTAATGTCTCCCAAAATATTATGGTGAACACCATGGTTACCTATTCTAAATCACATATAGGATAAATCTTTTCATAAGTCTTAAGTTGTCAAGAAACATTTATCACTATTTGTCCTTCTACAAGCACTCCTCTAAACTTAAAATTATTTCAATTATTTTACTACTCCAATAAGGATCTACGCGGCCAAGATATCACTCAACGGTTTACAGTGACCGACTTTTCTATGGACTTATGACTTACTCCTTACAAGGATCTCATCCGAAAACTTAAACTTACTTGAGTCATCTCCAACTAGAATTAAGGTTAATTCAAGGAATGCTAAAATAACTTTTGGTTCGACTACTGGTTAAGGAAATTTTATCTTAATCTTAGGTTTCATTCAATCTCAAAACAACTTCTACCCAAGAAGGATTTAAAGCTATCTCTCACCTAAAAAATAACATACTCTAAGGGTCAACATCATCTAACTAAAATGCATACGAAATTCTTAGTATGAACATGATTCCCAAGGGTCTATAACAACCTTAAGGTATACCCCATAATTCAACTTAACTGGAAACATACTAAACACTATTCATTGAAACCACAACACTCAGGGTAGGAGATCCTGTCACACATTCCACGAACACATAGTGGTCATGACCAGGTACACATAGAGGCCACAATAGGTACTAAGGTATTCCTTGAAGCATCCACAAACTTTTCCAAATTAAGGTAAAAAGAATTAAGATTTATCTCGCTAATCATACAACTATCATCAATAATCTTTTAGGTCACCTACCTTACGCAAGAACACTCACTCTTGAATCCTTCTATGCTTAACAATTAATGTCTTACTAACTACCTTACACTCTTCTTAAGGTTCCACATTAAACCTCTTAGCTATACTTCATAACTTTTCCAACTACCCTATGTTCTCAAACAACTCTATACTAGATATTTCTCACGAACTACGATTACAAGTTTCTATGGGTACTACACTTATAAGATTCTCAATCTTGCACTTAGGTGGTAACTAAGCATATCCTCAAGGAACACAAATACATGACTTACTAAGTTTGACTTTCGTCTATGGGTAACAAGGATAATGCATACTCAAGTGTTTCCTCTCAAACATCTTAACGTGATTGTCAAGGACGAAGTCTCTCTTTATTCGTAATAGAAGTAACAACAAGAAAGATTATCAAATAGTTTAACTAGACATGATTGGAAGATGAGCAACTAATAACAAGATGAACACTCGATTGATTAGGAGATAATAATTTTGAATAAAAAAATGATCACTTATTCGGAATCAACAACAATATTTCAATGAATTCTAGCAACAAAAACATGACCACAATGTACACTCATATGAAGACATTAACAATCACTTGATTGTGATAGAAACATCAGGAATCCAATTGTTTGATGTAGTCTCATAACACAAAGAATTAATTATACTTAGGCTTTCAAGTGAAATCAATTTATTTGACTTAAGCACGCAACACAAAAAAAAAAATAGGTTGCACTAGAATTAGAAGGTACGATCAAAAGAGTATTCCTTATGAAATATAACTTGATATGAGTCATCCAACTATAGAGTATTAGCATCACTAAAAACAAGAAATCACAAACAACCATACTACCTATGCAATTAAGGAAGAACACCATACTACAACTATATATACTTAGAATTATAAGGTTCCTATAACAAGTATATAACGTACATTTAAGAAGTAAGAATTAAACAATTAATAAGGATGTATTGAGGAATCACAAGCTTCAATAACTACATTCACGACTACACACAAAATAAGGGAGTTAAGTAGTCATGCGTTTACACATCAAGAAAGACACACTCATCCAAGATATATATATGGTCCAAAAGGTTCTTGCAACACTAATCCACGCATCAAAGGAGAAATAAGCTAACTAACAACATACACACAGGATGATAGAGGTTCGTTAGCACATTATCAATCAATATCAAGACTACTTGCATCACCCAATGGCTTGCCATAATGTCCAACCGCACTTCGCAAATTATAGAGATGGCCAGTCTCATAACTCATGACTCAACAATGAATTTATGGTATAGCAAACATTAAGGATGCAAGGCACATACAAGCATTATTATTAAGTCTTATTTAATCATGTAGGAGAAAATACAAATAAAAATTCAAGCATGCTCAACAAAAGTACTCATAAGTAACCACACAGAGTGCACACCAGAATATGATAAGCACATAACACACTGGCCGAAAGGTTCGACCTGCTCTGATACCACTAAATGTGACACCCTCTACCCCTCACATATATATTAATAAAGGAATAAAAATTCAAATATTAATTAAAAGTATTTTTAAAACATTTTTAAATACAAGCTTTTCAAATGGATAAAAGGCTCACATTCACTTTCTTCTACATCATATTCAAATTTGTCCAAATAAATAATAAAGTCATCTCGACTCAAAGAAAATCATATAAGTCTCATACAATTAATATAGAACCTATATCCTAATGTCACATCCTATCAGAGCGTGATGTTCCCGTGTCCTCTAGCATGAGGTTCTTCTTAGTCATCCACCTATTCATCTGCTCCCCCGAACACAAGTTCAAGAGCATCACAGGATCCAAACACAACAACACACAGGGAGTGAGTTATCACATTCCTAGCTAATAGAGAAACAAGATAATTAAATATACATATTATATAAATGAGATACCACTTGCTTAAACATAGCTCACGTAACTTCACCACTTCATCATTCAAAATTCACTTTTCAATTATCAATCACATTACACAAGAATCCCACACTTCGATCAAGATATAATAACACATCAATTAGCAAGCATATGCAATAGTTATGCTAAGACTCAATCCTATATGCAATGTGGTACCATGTCAGTGAAAAACCACCCTGGGGCACTTAGGAGTACATAACAAGACACACCACACAATGGGTTTGTCAGGTCACTCTCACTAAGATCATAGGGAGACCAGTCAGGGTCACGATGTTTTGCGAGAATGCTCCAACCATATGAGATCAGCTTAGGCTTAAAGGAGCACTCAAACCCGGTGACCCCCAAGGCCTATACTCCGAAGAGTCCGTCAGGGCCTCTCCCTCCTGATTCAGGTCCAACCCCTAAAATAATTTTTTGCATGCAGACACTGCTCATGAATTATACAATACCCACGACCTTACACTCGTGTTTTAAACACGTTCAACACAATCGCACTATGATTTAACACTGGCTCCTAAATAGGAAACCTACATTTTCTCTTTAACACTGCGCATCAACGCTTTTCTCAAGATAACACTGGTCGGGTTATTGTACAATTCATAGCTTACAACACAAGTAATTTCACATCAAGTGTTAACTAGACACTTATCCACAACTAGAACTCATTCACAATTTCACTTCTCATAGTGTGACAATCCACCATCACATGTTTACACGTATCTCACAAATTAACACATGTTAAACTTTACACTTATACTCAATCTCAATAACAATATTATAATCTCAAAGAAACATATTCTTCTACAATTCATCACATACTCACAATTTGAATCATCATTTCATATCCTCAATATAACAATTTATATAAAACACTATCACAACATTAGGACTAAAACCCCTTAACTAATATTACACAATTATATCAAAATCATAGGTCAAAATATACAAATATCAAGAACACAATTTATCAAGCAATTTTCATTAGGACATCAATATTTTATTTATAATCATAAAGGAAAAATTGCAATTTAATAAACATCTCAAAATAAAACCCCAATTTAATCCTCTAAGGATCCCTACACATGTTCTCACTAATCCCCAACTGTGAATAACTCATCCCTTACCTCTGAGCGGACTCACGTGTCTTCAGCCAGGGATAGCAACATCTTTAGCGGTTCCCTGAAATTCTTTCAGTTATTCCTCCGACTGCTCCGATAGAATTCCCAAACGTCAGAGAGACGGAGAAGAGATTGAAACCTCCACTTATACTGTCTTCATGCGATTCCTTTTTCTCCCTCCACGAATATTATCTCGCAAATCCCAACGGTGGAAGCGTGCGGAATTGAATTTCGAACAACATATCCAAATTTCACAATAATCCAACGGTTAACGAAACCGGTATCGTAGTTTTACCAAGACAGCTCTGGGTTTCTGCGGGAAAGAAAAAGGCTACAATGCGAAGGGTGTTTCTCTCAGTTCAGACATGATATCAAAATTCCCAACGGTGAGAATGCTCGGAATTCTGTTTCAAACATGATACTCAAATTTCACGACGATCCAACGGTGAACGGGTTCGAGATCGTCGTTTTTCTGAGACTGGTTTGGTGGGCTGCGGGAAAAAGAAAGGGTTTTGAGAGGAGAAGGGGAAAAACGAAAATGAGGCCAAAAGGAGGCAGCTGACTTAACATAACTATTTATACCTAGGGTACTCAGCCTATTATTTGCTCTATATTTATTTATTTATTTATTTATTTACTAAAAAGCTTTTTAAATTTATTTTCGAAAAATAGGGATGTTACAGCTAACGGCCAAACCAAATACGCCAAATACAGTGATTCAAAAAGCATTCAAATGCCTAAGCTGCGCCGCATTTCAGTAAGTTGCAGATGTGATCATTACAATGCAGCAGCATTAATATAGAGTTGCATGCTAAAAGAATCAAAATCAAAATCTGGTATATTTGCTCAGAAATATTTCTAGCCTTGTAGGAGAATTTGTAGAAGATAGGAATGAGAAAACCCTAAGGTTTATACTGTAATTAATAACACAAGAGTCTCAAGATAGAGAATGAAGCTTCATTGTAAAAACTGTGGAAAGCACCTGTAGGAGATGACGAGAGTGATGAGCAAAATGACGGCGACAGCGACGAAGTCTATTTCGTTGAAGCCTTTGGGAAGAGACGGCACAGGGAGGTGCCATTTGGTGGAGGAGATTCCGATTGTGGTGCCTAGGTACGCCGTCAAGCCTCTGGCGAGGGTGACATTGGAAAGCACGGACCAAAGGTGACACGGAGGTAGCTAAAGGCGCCGCCGGCGACGGGCATGTCAACGACAAACTCAGTGTAGCAGAAGGCGAAGAGGAGGGTGCAGAAGCCGACAATGGAAATTAAAATAAGAGTAAACACGAAATTCAAATTAAATACTAATAGTATCTTAAAATTTCATTAATTTATCTACACTATCCATCCATTTGTAAGTAAAAATCTTTTTTATTTTACCTACAATTTAGCTGTAGGAATAGGTTTTTATAAGGTTTTACCTACACTACATAGTTATAGGTAATTTTTTTTTTATATTTTTCCAAGATTTACCTATACTAAAAACTGTAAGTATAAGTCTTTGAATTTAACCTACATTAAACAAGGGTAGGTAATAAAGTATTTTTAAAGTTTACCTACACTAATTCATGTTTGTAGGTAAAGGTGTTTGTAGGTATAAGGCATTTTTCTTGTAGTGCCTATGGTGGTTCAAGGAATGTGTGCAACACTTTTTTCACTAACTATTTATTATTTATATTGAAATTTGGGTGAGATACTATATATAAGTGTTTTTTTTAGTATGTATTACATTGTTTCAAACATGGATTAGTAATTTTTAACCAAATTTAGGCCATTATTTGGAACCTATGGTTGTGTTTAGGGTCTTATTGGAAAACTGTATTTGTTAAAAAAGACAAATATACTTTAAGTATAACATGCTATCAAGTTGACTCATCTTCCAAAAGTAAAGAACACAGTATAAGAAGATTTTTTATTCTTCTACCAAATTAAAAAATTTATTTCTTATGTTATCGAAAATTACATTTCCTTCCTTTTTTTTCCTTCCAATCGTTTACCTTAAACTCAAAAAAATTAAAGTAGGAGATTTTTCTTAATTATTATATTTGTTATCCTTTAGGCACAAAATATAAAGTGATGTCTCTTTTATTGAATTTGTACCTATTTGGCTAAAATTTGTAGCTTTCACCTTGACATAGCAGAGGTTTGAGCAATTAAAGACTCCTAGGAAAAAGAGTGTTCCACATACTAGTAATTCAATGATTAACAATGAAGATCTTTTAACCATTTACATATACTTTACTAATTAATAGTCTCAATTGTCGATCACCTCGGAAAAATTGAAGCAAAAGGCGTCTTTTCTTTTTCTTTTTCTTCTCTTGAATAAATGGTTGGAAGACAAGTTGAGAAACAAAAAAAAGGCTCAATAAGCATAACATAGGATTGAAACAATTTTCTCTTCAAAATAAATCCAATCCAATTGATGTACACCCTTAAATTTTGTGAATTCCATCGATTCATCACTTTTTTCTATAATTTAATTCCCACTATTTTAAATGTACAATTTTTTATCACATAAAAATTTAACATCAAAATGCTCATTTTGGATATGATATGGTCATCAGGAAAAGGATTTTTTATTTTTCATAACATGGTATACATATATATTTACAAAATGTTGCCTTTTTCTTTTGGAAGATGCACTATTAGAACAGTTGAGGCAAAGGTTGTTGCTAGTTCAATTAGACAGAGAAAAGTGTGCTTTCTCAAGTGTTTACTGTAGCATATATAATTGTCAAGTATTTTTTGTACCCTCAGCCTATCATATTAGAACTAGTGTGAATCTCATAAATGTTGATTAAAATGAAACTGTGTTTAAGTCTGTTTGGAAGAGCAGCTCTCTGAATAAAGCCTTTTAATGGTCAGAAGGCTTCTAGGAGGCCAATCTTTTGACTTGGTAAATTGGATTGATGCTATTAAACATCACTTGTATTGTTGCTCTATTTTTTTCCTTCATCCCTCTTTTTGTGTGCTTTCACATTCCTTTATAGTCGCATACAAACTATTCAAAAAAATTTCCCCATTTCTATTTATAAGCGAATGAACATAGGAATGATATTGAATCATATTTCTGAGTTCGACCTAAGTTAATCCCGTGCTGCAGAATTTCCAAGTTTTACTTACTTTTGAACGATTCGAAAGTCATTTTCAATTAATTTTTTTTATCGACATCAATCGAGACTATTTTTTATCGGATGTCAGTTGGGGCAATTTTTTGGCAAACGTCGGCTTGGACTATTTTGGACGACATAGGCTTGTGATATTTTTTTTGCTTGACGTCAGTTAAAAAGTAGCACCTACTAATGTTGATGAGAAAAAGCTTGGCCTACGTCAGTTGAACAAACCCTCAGCTGTCATCAACAGAAAACAAAACTTAGCTGATGTCAGCATAAAAATAGCAATGACTAACATTGACCGAAAACCTAGCCTATTTGAACAAAAAAATATCCATAAAATGGCTTTGGCAAAAACCCTAGCTTGATGTCGACCAAAAAACCTAGCATATGTCAGCCAAAAAATGGCCTTGGCATCAACCAAAAATAGCCTTGACCATTGTCGACTAAAAAACATCATCAACTGATAAGTTCTATCCTATTTTATTGTGTACTTTTTTACTCTTAATGTATTTTGTGCCCAGTCCAACCATTTGAATGATGTGAGAAAAGACTGTGACTGGAAAGTCATGATTTTATTTGGAATTGAAATTGGATGGTTGATGTGTTATGACCTAGGGATTTGTTAGAATAGGTTTTTCCTTCGT